>NC_050194.1:5729474-5731594 GCF_008315115.2 Sander lucioperca | reverse complement strand
CAGAGGTCTGTTGAAAAATGGCACGTGTATCTACCACAATCTGCCCCAAAAAACGCTACTCTGTCAACAATCTAGCAGAAGAAACATCGGCTCTATCCGTTTACAGTGCAGCTGAACAAACGTTAACTCAAAATGTTATATTATTATTTTGTAGATGCATTTTGTCCGGACTAACCTCTGTGGCTGCTTCACAGTAAAAGCCCCTGGGTTTCAGTGTAAAGCAGCAGTAGGAACTGTTTAGTTTGCATTTGCGTTAACGTAACACACGCCCACTCTGCCAGGTATATCCAGACTGGTACTTAGATATGACAGTAAATTAAACAGCTACAGTATATATGTTCACAATTTATTCAAAAATTACGTTTGAAATGAGGAAAATCTGAAGATTACACATAAAAATGGAGAAAATATCTAAATTAACATTATTCTTTCTTTTAACTGACGTGGGATCTGTGTGTATTGATGTTTATGTTCATGGTGCATTGGTTCTGATATCACTTGTGTCACTGTGATGAGTTATGTGACTATATCATTGTAGCTCTGAGTTGAAGTGAATCTGATCCTGGAGCCAGCCATGCTGCGTTCAGGAACACGAACTGACTTCGTCGTTTGTTGTAAAAGCGGCTTTGTTGTTTTTAAATCCTCTCCAGAAAACTGACTGACTGACTGTAGCTGCATTCATTAGCACAGCAGCAAACACACGTGAGAGACTTCAGATTCAGACTCGAGCCTCACTTGATATGCGAGTCAGGCCTCCCGTCTTTGTCTTTACACCTTATCCTTTACCTTCCTGTGACCCAGTGTACTGAGCAGACCTGCGGTTCAACAGAGAAACACTCAAGTGTCTATTAATGCTAACAAGTATGCATGGTGGCAGTCAGCAGGAGATGCGGTGTCAGCCAATGTTTGATTAAATTGTTGTGATAGCGAACCAATTCTCCGTCGAGCTGCCCAGAGTGTACCGGCTCCAAGGACACGTAGTGAAGGAACACATAACTGAAAATATTTTCATTTCTACTTAAAGCTATAGGCTTCTATCTTGCACCCGCGCAGCGCAAGCCCGAGGCAAGTGTCTGTTTGCTAGTTTAAGACGGACGTAGTTGTCAGTTTCCCGTCCAGCGCCCACGTCGTTTAAATAGCAAATGCACCTGCACCCATCTGTGGCCCATGGCGTGCTGGTCTTACAGGAGGTGTGGTCAGGTGCATTCTGGCGTGCTGGTCTTACAGGGAGGTGTGTTCAGGTGCATTCTGGGAGTATTGTTATCTTGAGGCAGAGGAAGTGATGGCACCATTGACCAACAAAAACCTGGTCTAAAGTCAATAACATCATCATTTCATGTTATTTTAACAGAGCATTAGTAAAATGCTCCTAGGCTCGTGCACAGTGCGTGCACACTATGCTTGTTACACACACAGGGACACACAACAGCACACACACACACACACACACACACACACACACACGCAGAAGATTACAAATAAAAATATTACGGTGCAAATCCTCCATCATAATAGCAATGCTCCAGGTCCAAACGCGCCTGGCTTTAAAGGGAATGGGAGATGATCTCTGATTGGTTGATTGCATGTTACGCCCAAAACACACCTCTGATTATGAAGATACTAAGTACAACCCTTTAGGACCATGCACCCGGCACACGGACCCTTTTTTCTGCCGTCAAACTAGCAAAAGTGGATTTGGACACGTCCTAACACACCTGCACCAGCGCTTCACGCCGTGCGCTCAGATGATTAAAATAGGGGCCTTAGTGCGTAGTTTCTGTCGTCCCCATGAGGAACTCTAAGTATGACAACAAAACTGTTGGTGCGTCCACATGATACAAGCCCTCTGTGATCCTGCACGCACCCCGCCAGTCTCCTCTGTATCTTGTAGAGGGGGGGGGACCCAAAAAGTCGACTTTTCGACGATTCAATCTAAGAAGACTGATTCAATAGCCAATCTCACATCAAGAATGGTTTTTAGAGTCTGAAAATGCGGTTTTGAAAGAATTCTGGCAAATTTTACTAGAATTGCTTGTTTGTTATCTAAATAAATCATGATTTATGTCCTATTTTGGTATAAATACCAGCCTAATAATAATACTGTTAACATTAGAAGTGAG
>NC_050194.1:5699474-5719474 GCF_008315115.2 Sander lucioperca | reverse complement strand
GTGTCCCCCTAGGGGTACTCTGGAGGACTGCAGTGGGTACGTGTCCCCCTAGGGGTCCTCTGGAGGACTGCAGGGGGTACGTGTCCCCCTAGGGGTCCTCTGGAGGACTGCAGGGGGTACGTGTCCCCCTAGGGGTACTCTGGAGGACTGCAGGGGGTACGTGCCTTCCTCCTCACCAGAAGTGGGTTTGGTTTTTTTACTTTTACAACGCCGATTAGATCCAAACCTTTTGTTACCCCCACAGACTGTAGGGTGACGTCACCCATTGGTTTGTGGACTGCCGTCTTTGAAGTCCAGAGTTTGGCAATTTGGCTGTCTCAATATTAGTGTTCTGAAATCCAACAATGAACTGTACAAGAAAACGGGAAGCCGGAGCATCACCAAGGAGATTACACACAGACGCCTGAGATGACTAGGACATGCATGAGGATGGAGCAGGACCAGATCACAAAAGTCGCCTTAAAGGTCCTATGAAATGCTGCTCTTTGGATGCTTTTATATAGACCTTAGTGGTCCCCTAATACTGTATCTGAAGTCTCTTTATATAGACCTTAGTGGTCCCCTAATACTGTATCTGAAGTCTCTTTATATAGACCTTAGTGGTCCCTAATACTGTATCTGAAGTCTCTTTATATAGACCTTAGTGGTCCCCTAATACTGTATCTGAAGTCTCTTTATATAGACCTTAGTGGTCCCCTAATACTGTATCTGAAGTCTCTTTATATAGACCTTAGTGGTCCCCTAATACTGTATCTGAAGTCTCTTTATTTAGACGTTAGTGGTCCCCTAATACTGTATTAGACGGACAAGCCTTTTTTTGTCACCAATCCCACCTTTTGTTTTGTATGTGTACAAAACAAAAGGTGTGATTGGTGACAGGCTCGTCCGTCCATGGCGGGCAGAGCTGACTCTGGGGGCAGGCCTGGCCCCCTAAAACCCGCCCATAACGTCGGGACTGGCTTGAAGGCGTCTCCCCTCCTCTCTCCTTCCTGTCTTCCGGGCAGATCCTCCAGCTCTTTACACACACACGAGATCCAACCCCTCCCGTTCCACATCATCGTATGGTACATTAATGCATACACGCACATTCCTGGACTAACTTTCTGTGTGTTCCCGCGTCTATACATTATACAGGGGATACAACCATAATACTGAGAATACCACATCTAGATTATATTTCTACAATTCCCACATTTACTGTTCACACTCGGAAGTTGCCGCTTGGTCACCCCGTGGCAAAACCCTGCTAAAACATAATATCTATGCATTATCTGCTATCCTTGTACTACTTAAGTTTCGGAGCACTCAGAGCACTTAGTGCTTTCTACGACACACATTCCTCTTCCTCCCTGCTGCTGAGTTGTGCCGTCAGGATAAAACACCTCATTACTCACTTTACTTCCAGCAGCTGGAAGAAATAAAAGCCGATATGAAAGTGCGAGTCCAGTTGTGCCGGGCAGTTATGGGCCATTATATGGTTACAGGCTGAGCCACTGTCACGCGGGGGAGATGGGTCAGCGTCAGTAAATCAAACGCCGGACAGCGTGACGCCGCGGGGTTATTGTAACGTAGCAGAGCTGTGTGGTATGAAATACCGAGCTGGGGCAACTCAGGAGGCACACGGCCATGAAATGGAAGCCAAACTATCGTCATAAATATGCAGATTCACTCAAAAAGTGCTGCAAAATCCTGCCATGAACGCTTGCAAAGCACTTACTGACGACAGGAGACTCCGGGAGGACACATTCAACCTGCAAGGAGCGCTGATGACAAGTGTGCAGCATGCTCGCTATTAGCCCCAGTTCAGGTATTATCAGAAGATTGGAGCCACAGAGCTCAGCATCCGTTATTCTGAGCGATGAATCCCCGATGATCTTTGAAAAACACAGAAGGTGCTTTAACGATTGTGTTGTCTTTGGGTCAAATTTGACCTGTTTTCTAAATGTCTATATCAGAAATATGGGTTTCTTTGTTAATACTGTGGTATATTGACATTCTACAACAGGGGTGGCCAACCTGTGGCTCTTGAGCCGTATGCGGCTCTTTGCCTGCTCCTGTGAGGCTCTTCCTGTGTGGCTGGGGGCTGTGTCATTGGTTGATTGTTGTTTTTAACTTTTCTGAAACATACAGTATTTCAGATAAGTAAAAAAAAAACACATTTGAATGCATCTGCCAATACTGCCAATACATTTGCCAGTTATTTTAAAATGGAAAATAATGCAGCAGAGTTTTGAGGACAGATTCTGCAACCTGAGGAAAAACAGCGGCCACAGATCACCTTCCTCGTTAACCCTTTCACTGCTGAATCCGACTGTTTGAAAGCCCCTTTAGTGACAGATGAGTGAGAGAGTTCTTCGAGTGGCCACAACCGAGTTCAAGCAAGACCTGAAAAGGATTGTGGATAACAAAGACTGTCAGGTTTCCCACGGAGTCAATCTAAGTGAGAAAAAAAACTATGAAAACTGCTATGTATTATGACTGTCATCAGATCTGGAAGACACTGTTGCTGTTGTAGTGTGGACGTGCATGTGTTGTGTGGCTTTTTGCTATGGTGCGGTTTTTTTTGTGGCTCTTTATACCTAACTGGTTGGCCACCCCTGCTCTATAACTTTCTATACACTTTGACTTAAGTTCTTGGTATAAGGAGATGCATGAACTTTACCCCACATTCACTGAGAACATCTGGAAATTGTTAACATGAGTAGACGTCCCCCCAAGACAGAAGAGACCTTTTTTGGAGTTGTGCCAGATAACAGGCATTGATTGGTCAGTTATCTGGTCCAATGGTATACTTACAAAATCACGTCCTATGCTAATACACTCTCAGAAATAAAGGTACAGTGAGCGTACAATTAAGTACTTTAAGGTACAAATTTCACAAATGTGCCAGCAAAGGTACAAACATGTCTCCAACTGAGTACCAAAAAGTACCTTTCCAAAGAAAAGGGTACACAATGAAATATGCATGGTGAAAGGTACATATAGGTACCCTTTGAAAAGGTACATTGTCATATATAAAGTAATAGTTAAGGTACAACATTCACAAATGTACCATTAAAGGTCCTATTGTGTTCTCATGGGGTACTAATAAGTACCTTTCGGGTACACATCCTGTACGGTACAAAAAAGTACCTTATTTAAGTCAAAGGGTACACTTCCTGTGGGGTACTAAGAAGTACCTTTCAAGTGACAGGGTACACAATCCTCTGGGGTAGCAGCTACTTATACGTGCCTTTTCTAAGACTAAATGTACCTAAACCTGTGTACCTAAAAGACACAAACTGTAGGGGTACTTCTTTGTACCCATTAATATGGTACAAGTTTCTTCCCGTTGGGGGTACTGCCCCAGCGACGAGCATTTGTACTTTTTTTTTACTTTTCTGTACCTTTATTTCTGAGAGTGTACAATGCATTGAGATATATATACAGTGTGCACACAAAGAAAAGGCAGAACGGCTTTTTGGAAGAATTTGGGTTGGTCGTTCTCCAAGCTCTCTGCAGGAGTTTGTAAAAGTGATGCTAAAAACCTTTTATTATCAAGATCAGTGTCGGTGAATTCCTCTTCATACAGCATCACAGCATTACTATTTAAGGCATCACAATACTTAATTGTAATTACACAAAAATAACACGGATGATCCCACACAACGCGCTTCACAAGTACAACAAAAGATTAGGATCTCTACTTTCAGTGAATTTTGGGTGTTTTGTTCAATTTTTAGCATTTAAAAAAAAATAAATCAAAACGTTTAGAAACAGTATCCTGACTCAACGTTGACATATACCTGTCTGTGATTGTCCTTCCTTTATTATTAGTCTGAATAATTCATAATTCCTGCTTTTTTTATCTCCAGGATTAGGTATAATTTCCTCTAAATGAGGTTTACTGACCATGAATTCCAAAAATAAGTGTAAAAGTAGTAATACGTTGATGTTAGTGGTGTCCGTACATGGTAGTGAAAGGAAGTGTAAAACAGAGGGGGGAAAAGGGGCCAAAAGGGTCGAAAAAAGAGGCAATAACGTCAGGAAAAAGTGAAAATTTCCGGGAGGACGAATAGTGCATGGTCTAACAGCTCTGCAGTTTTTGTGGGATTTCCAGATTTTGTTTCTCTGGGTCCAAACCTGTTCTGCCTGAAAGGAAACGAGGTTCCCAATGTGGTGTCTTTAATAGTACTGCTGTGATGCTGTATGAAGAGGAATCCGCTGACACTGATCTCGATTATAAAAAGGATTATTACAATCAAAGATTCAGCATCAATTTACAAGCTTCTGCAGGAGCTCGGAGAGGACCGTTTCCTAATTCTCTGAATAGTCACTCTGAAGTTGCTGTTTAAGACAAGATATATATATGTGCATTTATGTAACCTAAAGTGGGAGGGTGTATGTGTGTTCCTGGGGCCCCTCTGCTAATGTAATCAACCTTACAGCCTAATCTTATAACATGCATGTTCCCATACGCTGTTGAATATAGGTTTCCTGTATGCCTCTCCAAAGTCGTTAGTTAACTGTGCCTAAACTTGTTATTTAGCTGTAGAATGACAGAATACATATTTACCAGGACATATATTTATCAGGGCCCCTTTCCTGTTATCCTCTCCATCCTTTCTCATGTACAGAGCCCCAACTCTCTCACCATGACAATGGTGACATGTCAATACCACATTATAGTATGGAATACGTGATTAAACTCAAGTCAAAGTTGTAAATCGTCAGACACTACACCAACAACCGACCGTTTGCTACGACGATATGATGAACTTTGAAAGCCAACGTGACTCTATCACCGATACGATACGTAGCAGCCAGACACTGGACACTACAAAAAGTTTAAATGCAAATAGATTTATGTTCTGCCCAGAAATGACCAGCAACTAGGGCTGTCCTTAATTAAAGAAATACTTAGTCGACTAACACTCTGATGATGTTGACGTCTCATCTCTGAGTTTCTCCACCCAGAATTGTGCAAAAGCACCGATTTAAAGGAGAATTCAGGTCGATTTCAACCCGTAGCTCTGTTGTTTGTTTAAATGTGCTTTTAGCCTCTTAACATGTTCGAGATGTCATTAAAAGTGTCTACCCATGTGAAGTAACACAGTGAATCTGACTGCAGTAGATGTGAAAGACATGCATACAAGTTGTGTTAATTCAGCTCTGTTTAGTTCTGGTGTCGAGACGGCAAGACGAGCGCTTAGGGACCGTCTACAAACTACAACACCAAAACAAAAATATTTTCAAAAATAGGCATATGTTTATTTTTTAAAAGTGCTGTAGTACAACTAGCAGGAGACAAGTTGTAATTGAGATAAGTTTGGAGACACTACCTTATTTAACACTGCTACGTCCAGCTCTGCTGTGCCCTGCTACGTCCTGCTACGTCCTGCTACGTCCAGATATGCTCTGCTGTGCCCTGCTACGTCCTGCTACGTCCTGCTACGTCCAGATATGCTCTGCTGTGCCCTGCTACGTCCTTCTATGTCCAGATATGCTCTGCTGTGCCCTGCTACGTCCTGCTACGTCCAGATATGCTCTGCTATGCCCTGCTACGTCCTTCTATGTCCAGATATGCTCTGCTATGCCCTGCTACGTCCTTCTATGTCCAGATATGCTCTGCTGTGCCCTGCTACGTCCTGCTACGTCCTGCTACGTCCTGCTACGTCCTGCTACGTCCAGATATGCTCTGCTGTGCCCTGCTACGTCCTGCTACGTCCAGATATGCTCTGCTGTACCCTGCTACGTCCTGCTACGTCCAGATATGCTCTGCTGTGCCCTGCTACGTCCTGCTACGTCCAGATATGCTCTGCTGTACCCTGCTACGTCCTGCTACGTCCAGATATGCTCTGCTGTGCCCTGCTACGTCCTGCTACGTCCAGATATGCTCTGCTGTGCCCTGCTACGTCCTGCTACGTACAGATATGCTCTGCTGTGCCCTGCTACGTCCTGCTACATCCAGCTATGCTCTGCTGTGCCCTGCTACGTCCTGCTACATCCTGCTATGCTCTGCTGTGCCCTGCTACGTCCTGCTACGTCCAGATATGCTCTGCTGTGCCCTGCTGTGCCCTGCTACGTCCTGCTACGTCCAGATATGCTCTGCTGTGCCCTGCTACATCCTGCTACGTCCAGATATGCTCTGCTGTGCCCTGCTACATCCTGCTACGTCCAGATATGCTCTGCTGTGCCCTGCTACGTCCTGCTACGTCCAGATATGCTCTGCTGTGCCCTGCTACGTCCAGATATGCTCTGCTGTGCCCTGCTACGTCCTGCTACGTCCTGCTACGTCCAGATATGCTCTGCTGTGCCCTGCTACGTCCAGATATGCTCTGCTGTGCCCTGCTACGTCCTGCTATGTCCAGATATGCTCTGCTGTGCCCTGCTACGTCCTGCTACGTCCAGATATGCTCTGCTGTGCCCTGCTACGTCCTGCTACGTCATGCTACGTCCTGCTATGCTCTGCTGTGCCCTGCTACGCCCTGCTACGTCCTGCTACGTCCAGATATGCTCTGCTGTGCCCTGCTATGTCCTGCTACGTTCAGATATGCTCTGCTGTGCCCTGCTATGTCCTGCTACGTCCAGATATGCTCTGCTGTGCCCTGCTACGTCCTGTAACAGCCTGCAGTGCCCTGCTATGACATGAACTACTACGACTACCATTTCTAGTCACTGTTCCATTATCTTACCAGAGATGTGCTCACAAGTTTCTTGGAAATAAGCATGAAAAAAGGGATAAAAAAGACAAGTCGACCAAAGAAGTCTTAGTCGACTCAGACCATAATGACTAAAAGGGGACATCCGTAACATTTATACTTTGGTTTAGCGCGTGTTGCCTGCAGTATGCTGATAGATAATTACAGTAATCACTCACTGTGTCTGTTGGTTAAGATACGATATCTGCAGACCGTTGAGCCACTTGCTGCAGTGATTGACGGTGTTGTTAGAGGAACAGAGACAGTTTTAGGCCTAAACCATGCTTCTTCTTGGCTCGCTCTCACACACACACACACACACACACACACACACACGCAGACACAGACACACACACACACACACACACACGCAGACACACGCACAGACACACACACACACACAGACACACACACACAGACATACACACACACACACACACACACACACACACACACACAGGTAGGAGGAAGGTTTCCAACAGGGAAGAAGTGATTTCATGTTCTCACCGCCTCTTCATTCTGCTCCTGATTTACTCCCTCTGTCCACATCTGAACATCTCTCTGTCTGTCTGTCTGTCTCTCTCTCTCTCTGCGTCTGTCTGTCTGCCTGTCTATCTCTCGGTCTGTCTGTCTGTCTGTCTGTCTCTTTCTCTCTCTCTCTGTCTGTCTGTATGTCTCTCTGTCTGTCTGTCTGTCGCTCTCTCTCTCTCTCTCTGTCTCGGTCTGTCTCTCTGTCTCTCTGTGTCTGTCTCTCTGTCTGTCTGTCTGTCTGTCTTACTGTCTGCCTGTCTCTCTCTCTCTCTCTCTGTCTCGGTCTGTCTGTCTGTCTCTCTGTCTTGTCTGTCTCTCTCTCTCTCTCTATCTGATCCCTGCTGACCTCTTCCTCCTTCCTGCCTAACACCAACAATGGAAGCTAAAGTTACCCACAATCCATCAGGTGTATCTCCACTGTGGATCTTATAGTAGCCCCAGATACACAACAAAAGGCTGCATTCACACCTGTAGTTCATTTCATCATGTTGAGGCTGACTTTATAAAACTAGACATCCATCACCAAACAGTCAAGTTGTACTTTACCTCCATGTCTGCACCTGCACCCATCTGTGCAGGGAGGTGTGTTCAGGTGCATTCTGGGCGTACTGCTATCTTGAGGCAGTGGGAATTGATGGCGCCATTGACCAACAAAAACCTGGTCTAAAGTCAATAACGCAGCATTTCATTGTTATTTTAACACACTATGCTTGTTACACACACAGGGACGCACAGCAGCACACACACATGCAGAAGATTACAAATAAAAATATTACGGTGCAAATCCTCCATCATAACAGCAATGCTCCAAGGTCCAAACTCGCCTGGCTTTTAAAGGGAATGGGAGATGATCTCTGATTGGTTGATTGCATGTTACGCCCAAAACACACCTCTGATTAATGAAGACACTAAGTACAACCCTTTAGGACCATGCACCCGGCACACGGACCATTTTTTCCTGCTGTCAAACTAGCAAAAGTGGATTTGGACACGCCCTAAACACACCTGCACCAGGCGCTTCACGCCGTGACCTTAGACTGTTAAAATAGGGCCCTTAGTGCGTAGTTTCTGTCGCCCCCATGAGGAACTCTAAGTAATGACAACAGCACTGTCGGCGCGTCCACATGATACAAGCCTTCCGTGACCACCTCATTTAGCAGGTTTTGGTGCACCTGAGTGTGAGCGCCTGCCCGAACGTTCTGCATCAGCTGGGGAAAACCAACTGCAATGCGAGTCAGCCGAATTAAACGAGGCAGGTGTGAAAGCCTCCTAAATGTCCCTTTTAAAGTGTAATTCTCGCCAAAATGCAACCTAGGGTCTTTTTGTGAATGTACCCGAGTCAAACTTCTGTTTAAAAGCATATTTAGGACGGAAGCGCCACTTTTAAGGTTGACCGTATTCTCGTTTTTGCGTCAAATGGCCTTTTGAATGGGAGAGCTAGGGACACTTTGATGCTAGCCTCAGAATAGCTATTTTTAAATCACTAAGAAGGCTCGACACAACAGGAGACTTTGCTCCAAGTATCACCAGGAGCTCTACACCTTAACGAAAAAAGCATATTTAGGACGGAAACGTGACGCGACAGCTAGCAGCTAGCAGCTAGCAGCTAGCAGATAGCAGCTAGCAGATAGCAGCTAGCAGCTAGCAGCTGACCTGATGACAGCAGGGTCCCAGGTTAAGAGGTCCCGGAGGTTTGGCCTACTAAGTAGCCTGCCTACAATTTTAAGCAAGAACAAAAATATATAGCGAGTAAAGATGGAAAGTTCCTAAAGCTTAGTTCCATATAAATGCACGGATAATTCGTTGTTTTGTCGTTAGTGAAACACAATATTAACCTTGTAGTTGAAAAAGGAGCCTCATATAAGAATGACATTTCCTCCTATGGAGTCCGTTCATTCACATTTGGATATCGTCTATTTTGGACTGGGAAAACGGCGGATATAGCGTAAACAACAACTGCTAACGTGAGTTGCTCAAAACCTTTCTTTTTAGTAAACTCTGAACACAAACAATGTTGTCAGTGCTCCCGTTAAGGTGTGGAGTAGAGCCCTGCGCGGGACTGTTTTCTTCATCCCGCTCCCGGCGAATTTCTGACCATTACCGCCGGCACCCACAACATGTGTGTTACACTCCCGCCCGCTCCCGCAATGTGTACGTCCACTCCCGCCCGCACCCGCAAAACTCTGAGAATTTATGCCCGCACAATAATAGAGATGCATTGATGTTGTGTCTTCTCCCGTCCCGCATGAGAAAACACGTCATTTTATAGGTTAATAGGGAGAAGATGAAGGTAAAGAAGGCAGGTGTTGCTGCTGTTAGACGGGGAGGAAGGAGCAGAAGGAGAGGGAGAGAGGAGAGGGAGAGAGGAGAGGGAGAGAGGGGGAGGATGAGGGAGAGAGGAGAGGGTGAGAGGGGGAGGATGAAGCAGAGGATGAGGGAGAGAGGGGGAGGAAGGAGCAGAGGATGAGGCAGAGAGGAGAGGGAGAGAGGGGGAGGAAGGAGCAGAGGATGAGGGAGAGAGGAGAGGGAGAGAGGGGGAGGAAGGAGCAGAAGGAGAAGGAGAGAGGGGGAGGAAGGAGCAGAGGATGAGGGAGAGAGGAGAGGGAGAGAGGGGGAGGAAGGAGCAGAAGGAGAAGGAGAGAGGGGGAGGAAGGAGCAGAGGATGAGGGATAGAGGAGAGGGAGAGAGGGGGATGAAGGAGCACAGGATGAGGCAGAGAGGAGAGGGAGAGAGGGGGATGAAGGAGCAGAGGATGAGGCAGAGAGGAGAGGGAGAGAGGGGGAGGAAGGGGCCGAGGATGAGGAAGAGAGGAGAGGGAGAGAGGGGGAGGAAGGAGCCGAGGATGAGGGAGGACGGAGCCTTGGCTCGGAGCTCCCCCGTCCTGGGAGGCTCAGACACGCTGGTGTCTGCTCATAGATGGCCTATACAGTATATACTCAGTCAGTATATATGTATATATACTCAGTCAGTATATATGTATATCTATGGTTTCTGCTGGCGTGGGGGGGTTCCAGGCTACATCCCGATCCCGCAGTGGTTTTTTTAGCCGCCCGCTCCCGCCCACAGCAAAGTTAAAACCGCCCGCTCCCGCGAGAATTTGCGTTGGGTCCCGCGGGACCCAATCCCAATGCAGCCCTCTAGTGTGGAGCTCCTGGTGATACTTGGAGCAAAGTCTCCTGTTGTGTCGAGCCTTCTTAGTATTTTAAAAATAGCTATTTTGAGGCTAGCATCAAAGTGTCCCTAGCTCTCCCATTCAAAAGACCATTTGACCCAAAAACGAGAATACGGTCAATCTTAAAAGTGGCGATTCCGTCCTAAATATGCTTTTAAACGGAAGTTTGACTCGGGTACATTCACAAAAAGACCCTAGGTTGCATTTTGGCGAGAGTTTCGCTTTAATCAGCTACTAGCCTGCACCTGTAAGTGCTTAAAGGTCCTTCACGCAGATTTAAAAGGTGTTTTATGGCGGCCGCGTCTCCTCGGCTGCAGACAGCGGAGCCTCAGGGCTCGACGGTCAATCACGGCTGCTGCTGACTTCTCATTCTCGCCTGTGGCATGTGACATATAGGTTTTAATAAAACACCTGACTTTCATGTCAAAGTGCTTCGAAGTGACATTTTTATATCGCACTTCGACACGTGTCAGCGCTCGTCACAGCAGCAGACTGACCACGGACGTGTCTGTTTGAATATTTGACTTCCTTCAGTAGTTGTAGTCCTGTTTCTGTTCTCAGCATCACACAGGTGCATTACCGCCTGACTGGAGTAATCAAAAGACTCTACAAACTATATAAATATATACTTCATCTATACGACCGCATTGTGAGGGAGTGAGGATTGGTTGATCGGAATTCACTTGTTTATTAATTTAATGATTAAATAAGGTAGTGTCTCCAAACTTACCTCAATTATAACTTGTCTCCTGCTAGTTGTACTACAGCACTTACTTTTAAAAAATAAGTTAAATTAATAAATATTTTTGTTGCATCTCTTTTCAGTGTTGTAATTCGTAGACGGTCCCTAAGCACTCGTCTTACTGCCGGTAGCAGCAGAGAGCAGAAGCCAGCAGGCAAGTTATTCAGTTATTTAAATAAACTCCTGGTGTACTTACAAACTTTCCAATCCATCGTTTTACCTATTTGTACTACTGTAGAAGTTTGGTACCATTTTGGGCATTATTAGTGGGGTAACTTACGAGATACACCGTTGGATCCATTAGCGCCTGCACTAAGCTAACCAGCTGATAACGCTAACCGTGGATTTCCACAGGATGCGGAACGATTCCGGACCGGCTCCGCTGCGGAACGGCTGCGTGCTCCGCCATCCGTCAATACCCACCAGGTCTGGACTTGTTGCGTAACGGCTGCGGCCAGCCGACCACGAGATCTCGCGAATTCACGTATGTTCGTGCGATATAACAGGATGTAGTTTCTATAAACAGAACCACAAAACCACCACCAGTTAGTTTCCATCCAGAGGAGTAGAGGGGAAACTACTCTGAGCTGTGTTTTCAAGGTGTAGTGCAGGAAGATATGATCCGCCGTGAGCACGGTGTATTTTATTTTGAAAAGTAACCGGATGTTTTATTTTGTTTCTGTGCTCGACTTCCTGTCCCGCACTATCTGAATTGTGCTGAATTGCTGCGGAGCTCTCCGTCGTCCGGCAACAATAGAAGCTCTGGTATCTGCTCCGGAGGGCTGGGACCACCGGAGCTGGGACGGAGTCGGGACGCAGACGTTCTGCAGTCAGTGGAAATACACACACTGACTTTAATGGAAACCTAATGACTCCGCAGACGTTCCGGAGACGTTCCGCATCCAGTGGAAATTGCCGGTAACTCTCCCAATATTCAATCCAGGTTGTGGGAGCAACCTTCTGACAACGTTTTTGCCGTGGTCGACGCGCTTAAACAAGACTCAATAACTCCTTTTCCTTTTGTTTTCACGTTTATTTTTCCGTATCATTCAAACTTCAATGTGATATGTGAATTTGTCTTTTCCACAGAAGAAATGAACTGTCCTTACCAGACGGTGTACAAGCAGTGACAGCAGAGCCAAAATAAAAAGATGTAAAGAAAAACAACTTCAACTCAATCACGTTCTGCTCGGTGCAGTCTACCGTACGGCTACAAACCAAAGGCCACTAAAGCCTGGTTCACACGGCAGGATAATTAGGCTGATTTTAGCCCCAATTCCCCCCTTCTGACAATCTTAAGGATGCTCCGATTATGGTAAAATAATCTGATCAGATGTTCCTGCCGTGTGTGGTGTGTTAAGACTGCTCTCGTCTGCTCGGAAGGACGTCGGGACCGCTCCCATCTCAAATCGGGGATATCCAACATGACAAACCAGCACGCAGCCTGTGGACTGTGGCGTGTAGCCAATCAGAAAGAGAGGTGACGAGGCGGCGAGGAAAGCACCGGGAAACCACATCAAAACAGCCGGCGGCACGGCGCACCAGAAAGTCCGGTGGACGTCGGAGATAAGTAGAGCAAGTATAGTCCATGCTGGCGTTGTCTCCACTTCTTTGACCATCGCTACAAACCAACTACAAACTGTCGCCACTGCATCTTCTTCGTCCGCCATGATTGTTTACTCTGAAGTCACGTTTGATCTCGAGGGATTTTGCGAGATTTCCCGTCTGACCTGGGAATACTCGGGAGTCAGATCGGTTCGTGTGTGATCGTTGATTTTGCCGTGTGCAGCGCACCACACGCCGTACGACCGAAACTGTCAGACCGTGATTCTTTATCGCCGTGTGTGGAGTCTCTCAGGATTGGAAAACCGGCCGACAATTTTAAAAATCGTCCCGTGTGAACAAGGCTTAACTGAATGACAGCTCCTGGCTTTTATACCTCAGCTGAAGCAATCACTAATCAGCTGATTGTCAAAAGGCTGTGACGATATGCCACGCATCAAGATCAATTAACACAAATGATCAGTTTACATCAAGTCTAGTTTACTGCAAATGGCGCTGCATTCAGGCACAATTTATCAAAATAAAGGTTAATATGGAAATCATACTTTTGGCTCCAACACAGGTGAAAAAAGCTTCTGGAGGGGTGTGTGTGTGTGTGTGTGTGTGTGTGTGTGTGTGTGTGTGTGTGTGTGTGTGTGGGGGGGGGGGGGTTTGGCTCGAGGTCATGTTGCAAAGGACCATAGGGTGAAATAACTCTGCTCCATCACTTTAAAGGAGACATTCAGCATGCACTGATGTAACTGTTGTTCATACTATTACATCACTGTTAGCGCTGCACACAGCACTGCCACGGGAACATGACAGACTTTTAAAAAAGCCACATAAAACACATTTAGGCGCCTGTTTTTTTGCTGAATAAAGTGGTTTACGGCAAGCCGAGATGCCTGCACGGCTGTCTCTGTGGTATTTATCTTTCAGCTCCGACACACAGCCCTTAAAAGATGAATTGAAGAGTTGTGTTATTCTGAAAAGAATACGTGACTATTGCTGACAGGCAACTTATTCTGTTGGCCTGTAAGAAGCTGTCAGACACATCTTCTCCACTCAGGAAACCTCCCCTGTGATTCTTAACGTTGCAGTCATCAGTTTGATATGTTTTGATAAGTACAGCATGTTCGCAGAAAGCTGGTCTGAATGCTGATTATTTAAAAGTGAAAAATAGCATGTGCAATGTTTGAATCTTTCATTTCCTTTTCATAAAACATGCTGTTTTTAAATGGAGGCTACAAAGTTTTTTATAATATATTTTGTATGCACTATGCAGTACATTACCTTGTGTCGTCTTCCCGTCGACCTGCAACTTTTGAGTTTTTCTGGGTCAAAATTTAAAACTAAAATTGGTCGACACGTGGCCGGGTTGGTTCAGCGGGTAGAGCAGGCGCACATATACTGAGAGGCTCATGCCTCGACGCAGAGGTCCAGGGTTTGAGTCTGACCTGTGACAATTTCCTGCATGTCTTCCCCCTCTCTCTCTCTCCCTCTCTCTCTCTCCCTTCTCTCACCTAGCTGCCCTATCCATTAAAGTCGGAAAAGCCTCAAACATTATCTTAAAAAAAAAAAAAAAAAAAAGAAATTGGTCGACTTTTTCTCACTTTTCCGAAAACAGATTTTTGTTCTTGTATCCTTTTGTCTTCAAAATCCTATAAAATTGACTAAAACACCCAAATTCAATGAAAGTAGTGAACTGATCATTTATAGCAGTGGTTCCCAACCTGGGGTCCGGGGACCCCTCAGGGGGCGGCAAAGATCACAGGGGGGGCGCAAGTCTTCATCTGGTTTGAGGTTGAGGTAAAAAAATAAATATTTGCACATGTTAAACAAATTATGATAATACACTACAATATATAATGTATACAAAAGTCTGTATAAAAACTATATATTTTTATTCTCGCTTAAAATTGTAGTCAGGCTACTTAGTAGGCCAGACCTCCGGGACCTCTTAACCTGGGACCCTGCTGTCATCAGGTCAGCTGCTAGCTGCTATCTGCTAGCTGCTAGCTGCTAGCTGCTAGCTGCTAGCTGCTATCTGCTATCTGCTAGCTGCTATCTGCTATCATCCCGCCACGGCATCACTATTTTATGAATACGGAGAAACGTAAAAGTTCTGATAACTCCTCTGTATCAAAAAAGAAAGTAAGGCTCTATCACGAAAGTTACCTCAACTTCGGTTTCGGAGGGGGGGGCTCAGCTTTTCTTAGACTTAAGTAAAGGGGGGCGCCAAGGATAAAGGTTGGGAACCACTGATTTATCTTACGGAGCCATCCACGGTATTTTGGATTTTTTTGGTTGAAAGAAACCCACATTTTCTGATATAGAAACATTTTGAAAATGGGTCAAGTTTGACCCAACGACAACAGGAGAGTTAACTGTAAACGTTTTTTCAAATTCTTCTATATTTGACCAGGTACGTAGCTAATTACCCTAATTGTCCAAAACGCAACTCTTAGCAACCAAGTTGAATTTCATCCGCTAGACCAGTGGTTCCCAACCTTTATCCTTGGCGCCCCCCCTACTTAAGTCTAAGAAAAGCTGAGCCCCCCCCTCCGAAACCGAAGTTGAGGTAACTCTCGAGATAGAGACTTACTTTCTTTTTTGATACAGAGGAGTTATCAGAACTTTTACGTTTCTCAACCATGTTTCGTTCATAAAATAGTGATGCCATGGCGGCAGGAAAAACTAGGATGATAGCAGCTAGCAGATAGCAGCTAGCAGCTAACAGCTAGCAGATAGCAGCTAGCAGATAGCAGCTAGCAGATAGCAGCTAGCAGATAGCAGCTAGCAGCTAGCAGCTAGCAGATAGCAGCTAGCAGCTAGCAGATAGCAGCTAGCAGATAGCAGCTAGCAGATAGCAGATAGCAGCTAGCAGATAGCAGCTAGCAGATAGCAGCTAGCAGCTAGCAGCTGACCTGATGACAGCAGGGTCCCAGGTTAAAGGTCCCGGAGGTTTGACCTACTAAGTAGCCTGACTACAATTTTAAGCGAGAACAAAAACATATAGTTTTTATACAGACTTTTGTAGACATTATATATTCTAGTGTATTATCATAATTTGTTTAATTAACGTGCAAATATATTTTTTTTACCTCGACCTCAAACCAGATGAAGACTTGCGCCCCCCCCGTGATCTTTGCCGCCGCCCTGAGGGGTCCCTGGACCCCAGGTTGGGAACCACTGCTCTAGGCCTATAGATGACATTTCAACCATAAAAGTTCACAAGAAACAACATCTCTGGGTCCAAGAGACGTCCAGTAGTCTATGAAAGTAGCCCTGAACGTTACAGTCCTGTTGTTGCTGATAAACAGCTGATAGTAGTTGGGTCTTTGCAGGGGAAAGAGTTGAGTGTTTCGCTTTTTACGTGTAAATGTCAGGTTATTTTCTCGGGGAAAGGACGAAAACGATGCTCCATAAGCCGGGAGGCGGCCCGCTGGGGACGCGCCACAATAACGGGATGGTGGAGGTTGGGTTTAGGAAAAACCTTACGGGGAAAGGGCGCCTTACACGCCGGGAGACGCGCCACAGTAACACGCAGGACAAAACGCCACACGGGACAAAACCGCCACACGCGGGACGTGATCCCCGCTCGCCCGGGTGAAAGTCCTGTAGTGTTTGACCCATCCACCCCCCCGACCAGCCTCCCTACGTTGATTTTCGGCTTTTTATATTACTCCCTACCATTTCCGTGCATTCCACCACGTAAAAACCAACAAAAACGTCTCCGTGAGCACGTATCAATAGATTAAAATAACGTCACATTTACAAGAACTGCCGTGAGACCGGGCTGCGATATGAGGAAAATCTCTAACTGTCCGTCCACACCGCCGCCGACTTGATCTTCTAAAGATACAGGAAGTCATTCATTTTCAATGGAAGCTGCTTCTCTCAGCTGCAAGGAGCGGAAAATCTGTCAGCGTCACGTTTTGGGCGTTTTGAGCGACCAGAGCGTCAATCAGAAAGTTGAAAGTAGGTCAACTTTATGGTAATGAGCTATGACGCGGTTCAGCGGCAACCAATCAGAATATAGACGTCCTTCACGCTGGCTGATTCCAGAGAAACATACGATGTAAACTTTGGTTCCTACCAAAACATTAGTTCAGAGAAAAAGGAGGAGAAGCTCATCATGGCCGTTGCTGGGTTCCCTATCATTTATGATATTTGCGTATAGGGACCAGTTAACGTTACCTGCCGGTCACATGGTCTCTAAACAGTCCGCTCACGGTGAAGTCCTGCACGGATCAACAGCTGGCGGCTGCTCGCTGCCATTTTCATGCCATGGGACCTTTAAATTTAAAATGTTCAATGCCTTATCGCGCTGATGTGACCGAGCCCGACCCCAACCCAAACATCATTTCTAAATATCTGTCCGAATCCGGCCTGGCCCGTCGGGTACCGTCGGGCTTGAGTCGGGTATCCATCCTCTATGTTGGACTGTGTAGTATCCAATGGTTTATCTATATGAATTATGATTATATTTCATGTGAGACACTGTCAAATATAATATAATAAAAGAGTATAATTCAATTTCAATTCAATTTAATTCAATTTTATTCATAGTATCCAATCATAACAAGAGTTATCTCGAGACACTTTACAGATAGAGTAGGTCTAGACCACACTCTATAATTTACAAAGCCCCAACAACTCCAATAGTTCCCCCAAGAGCAAGCATTAGCAGTGGCTATTGCGACAGTGGCGAGGAAAAACTCCCTTTTAGGAAGAAACCTCGGCAGACCCAGACTCTTGGTGGGCGGTGTCTGACGGTTGGGGTTATGACGGTACAGGATGTAGCGTGGCACAGCAGAGCATGGGTGGACGCGGTGGACGCAGCAGGACGTAGCCGGGCATTGCAGGGAATCGCAGAGCGTAGCAGAGCGTAGCAGAGCGTAGCTGGGTGTACTGCCCTACAAAGCAAAAAGGCAGTAACTACGCAGAGTGCAGAACTGAGAAAAATGACTTTAAAGTGCCCATATTATGAAAAAAATCATTTGGGGTGTTATGTTGTGTCTCTGGTGCTTCCACACACATACAAACTCTGAAAAAAATCCACCCATGCTGTTTAGAGTGAGATACGGTTTCTGAATGTGTCCTGCCTTCAGTCTCTGGGTGAGCTGGTCACAATCGGCACGGCTTGTGACGTCACAAGCCGAAATGAGCAGGCTAACCGCAACCATTAGCTCGTAGCGTTAGCATGCTAACGCTATGGCTAACGCTAGCATGCTAACGCTAGCATGCTACCTCGTTCTCAATAGCAAAGCACTGCTACAACACACACAAGTTCACCATAATCTACAAAAGAACTACTTCCATGTGCGCCCTCATTTAGAAGTCTCCCAGCTAATCCTGCCTTGTAACTGACCCAAGTTGTAGAAACAGCCTTTCTTTTACTGTCTATGGAGCTAGCTAGCTGACATGATCTACATCTGAGCTACTGGGCATGTGCGAGTGCAATCAAAGATAGTCCAGAAGAAGAAGAAGAAAAGAGGTCTCACTCTGTAGCTAAAACAGAGACCAGGTGAAAAGAGGATCTGCAGCAGTGAGAGAGAGCGGTGCAGTACAACACGAATATGGTGTTTTTAGAAAATTAAACCATGTAAACCTATTCTGGTACAACCTTAAAATACAATTATGAACCTGAAAATGAGCAGAATATGGCTGCTTTAAAGTTATCCTGTCATCCAGCTAAGTAGTTGTAGGTAGATTATTGGACATGTGGCTGCTTTTTGTTACTTTATATTAGCTTATTCTTTGTACATATCAATCCTCATATTTAATTTGATATTTTACCCCTATTTTGCAGTTACTGTATTCTTGATTTGTATTACTTACCAAAAACGTGGCACCATACCAAGGAAAAAGGCAGTAACTACAGATTCTCCAAAAACTATTTTGCCACAACTTGGGCTCTGGGTGCATTAGATGCACTGTATTTGAAATAATTGGAACCATTTGTTTTCCTGAACATGGATATACCAAAACCAACACTAAATTGACCATTTTAGGTCAATATTTTCCACCCGGAAGCTGTTCTGGTGCTGAAACGGCTGCTTAAAGTCTCACATTGCTAAGCTGTTATCATGTTATCCTGTCATCCAGCTAAGTAGTTGTAGGTAGATTATTGGACATGTGGCTGTTTTTGTTACTTTATATTAGCTTATTCTTTGTACATATCAATCCTCATATTTAATTTGATATTTTACCCCTATTTTGCAGTTACTGTATTCTTGCTTTGCTTCACTGGGGCTTTTTGCAGTTACTGTACAAACGACCATTTTTCTCCAAAACAACACACATTTGAGATAAGATCTTTTGTCACATAACAAAGGATGCCTTGAATGTCATGAAAATGATAACTCACAACCTTTTTGTTTTGTAGGGCAGTGTAGCGGTCCATAGCGACAGCTGCACCCAAGACCCAGATCTTAGTGTCACCCTAATCCAAGGCGATGTTCTGGGCATAGCAGTGCAGTGGTTTAATGATTAACCTCCAGTGGCGTGAAGTCACTGGGAACTAACCATACTATGTCAACTTATGTTACCAAACGTATGGCCAGGGAGAGTGCCAAGGACACTAAGCTATGCTATGTCAACTTATATGTTCACACGTTATCTAACTTGTTACCTAAGCATATCCAAATATAAGCTGCGAATTGTAAAGCCAGAATCAGAATGCATATTGGCGGTGTATTCTCCAGACTTTCCATGGAGTCTGTAAATGGATGCTGAAATCTTTGGATGGAATAAACCTTTTAAAATCAAGAACAGTGTCCAGCGAATCTCTTCCACACATCGGCAACGCAGCACTGCAACTGAGACACAACAACTGCTTACAGCCGCAACACGTAGCCATCGCCAGCATCATCATCCTCCTGCTCGTTGGCCCAAAAGAACAAAGAGAGATGATGAACGTATGTCTGTGTGAAGCGTTTTAAACTAACAAAGCTGTGCTGTGTCTTTGTGTTTCCGCCACACGATGCAATCACTTTCATCTTTCACTACCTCTGCTTTTCACACATGAAAAGAACTGCGTCTCCTTCGTCAGCATTTGCAATTTTCCGTGTATTCACTCAGCCACAAACTCCGTGAAGCTTTCGACCACACGCAGACAGAAACCCAAACTCACACTCATCTCCCAGCTTTGTCTCGCCTCTTTAAACACTACCTCTGTGCTGCTTTTCTACATGAAAAGACCTCAACTCTTGACTGCTTTTTCTCTTCTGTGCCTGTGTTTTTCTCTCTATCTGCCTGTAATGTGTGTGACCAGCTTATAATCCACTTTCCCCCTGCATGTTCAAGCCCTCCTACCATCCTTCTTTTA
>NC_050194.1:5691974-5694474 GCF_008315115.2 Sander lucioperca | reverse complement strand
GCCCCTGACAACTCGTATTCTTCCGGATGTTTCCTACCAGATGTTGTGTATAGTTTAGGGTCCTCGCCACCACCAGACTAATCAGCATTACAGATTGAACATGTAGCTGGACTTGAATGGCCTTCTTTTGACTGAAAGTTCTGCCAAACTACACTTTTTCTGCTCACCAGTTCCATTTCCACTTTCTCACAGCCTGCTGCATTGAACGCTCCACCTACGTAAACACCTTCCTGTAATCAACGGCGCCGTCATTACAGCGACCAGCGTAGCGCGCGGAGTGCAAGCGTAGGGTTCAGTTCACTGGGAAGAAATTCTAAGGTTCTGCAGAAACCACAACCCCGTCAAAAAGCCCAATATTCAGCCCAATCAGAAGCTGAATCCTGGATTTGGTGCATCCCTAATCGTCACACCCCTACTTTTAATAAACAGCCTAAAGAAACAGTTTAGGGATGCCCTGATGCATCAAACTAACATTGGTATCGGCCTATATTCGCCGTGTTGACCGTCAACAGTCTATCGCCAAATACAACGATGTTTTTTCAGTCCTACATGACTCACAGTTTCCATCCTTTCGTTTGAAAAGCACTTCATCTCCACATCCTCTTTGTAATACACCATAAATGTCATGTGCAATCTATAAGACTCGCCACAATGACCACACAGTCACGTAAGGGTTCGGAGAAATCGGCCCTCTGCAGCGGCGGTTGGTCATTACGAAGATAAAAAGCCCTCTATTGTCCTTGACCACACTGAGACTTATTAGGGGCTCTATTCTTGGAGGAAAAAGTGCCACTTGCCGAGTGTGAGAGCCTGATTTCAATGGTGTCAGTCATTTGCAAGTGAAAAGGTGATATATCAAGCAGGATAATGGCTGCCCTAAAGGGGAGGAGGGGAGCGATGAGAGGCAGCGTGATGAACCATATAATTAGCCTCTAGCCGCGGTGTTTGTGTGTGTGTGTGTGTGTGTGTGTGTGTGTGTGTGTGTGTTCTGCTTCAGTGTGTCTTTGCATTTACATGGCTTTTGTAATTTGTTGTGTAAAACCTCTGTAGTAGTCACCCCCTCTCTCTTTAGGACAATAGCAGAGCCAGTGTGTGTGTGTGTGTGTGTGTGTGTGTGTGCGTATGTGTGAGTGTGTGTCGCTGTCTCTGTCTGTCTGTCTGTCTGTCTGTCTGTCTGTGTGCGTATGTGCGTGCGTGCGTGCGTGCGTGCGTATGTGTGTGTGTCGCTGTCTCTGTGTGTGTGTGTGTGTGTGTACAGTATGTGTGTATGTGTGTGTGTGTACAGTGTGTGTGTCTCTGTCTGTGTGTGTGTGTGTGTGTGTGTGTGCGTGCGTATGTGTGAGTGTGTGTGCCTGTCTGTCTGTGTGTGTGTGTGTGTACAGTATGTGTGTATATGTGTGTGTACAGTATGTGTGTATATGTGTGTGTACAGTATGTGTGTATATGTGTGTGTACAGTATGTGTGTATATGTGTGTGTACAGTATGTGTGTGTGTGTATCTGTCTCTGTGTCTCTGTCTCTGTGTGTGTCTCTGTCTGTCTGTGTGTGTGTGTGTGTGTGTGTGTGTGTGTGTGTGTGTGTGTGTGTGTGGTAGAGCGAGTGAGAGAGTGGCGGGGATTATCTTAAGAGCGAGTAGACGGAAACAAAGTGTCTCCCCTTCACTCCCGTCTGTCCCGTGAAAGAAGAATTGAATCAGGAGAACAGCATCCCGTCCCAGCACTAGCACCTACAGCGTAGCGTCAACAGACCCATGAATCAAGCTCAGATTATTGGGGATTACCTCCTCTGTGTCCCCCGTTTTTGGGACAATGTGTCCCAATAGAAGACCTATATATTAGGGGTGTGCAAACAAATTGATTCATAGTCCCAGTAGCTTAAAGACATCACACAACATACACATACATCATAAACAGGATGTTAAAATGACAAATAAACAAATACAAAGACAAATATAAAGACACTAATTACACTAAATAAAAAATCCAAATGAATGTACTAAGGGAGATATATATATATATATATATATATATATATATATATCCTTTTTAATTAAAAAAAGAAATATTGCCAAACATTGATTAACTGGATTTCAAAGACTGTTAAGTGGGAATTTGGCGAACTTACTCTGCTGATATACTGACCTGCTTCTCCACATTTCACCTCCGTTATATCACGTTTCCTCCTCATTTTTCAATCCTAAAACTGGATACACACACACACACACACACACACACGCATAGAGACACACAGAGACACACACACATGCGCACACACACGCACTCACTCACACACATGTATATATAAAAGACTGTGTATGGCATTGTGTTATTATACAGTGAATAAATTAGCATAAATTAGCAGTTAAGAGCAGTTAGAGTGTCCAGGTACATACAGTATCTCACAAAAGTGAGTACACCCCTCACATTTTAGTAAATATTTCATTATAACTTTTAATGGGACAACACTGAAGAAATTACACTTTGCGCCAATGTGAAGTATG
>NC_050194.1:5676974-5684474 GCF_008315115.2 Sander lucioperca | reverse complement strand
TGCAGGGGGTACGTGTCTCCCTAGGGGTACTTTGGAGGACTGCAGGGGGTACGTGTCCCCCTAGGGGTACTTTGGAGGACTGCAGGGGGTGCGTGTCCCCCTAGGGGTCCTCTGGAGGACTGCAGGGGGTACGTGTCCCCCTAGGGGTCCTCTGGAGGACTGCAGGGGGTGCGTGACAGTTTTAGCAAAATGTTTTTCAGTTCCAAGGCTGTAGTTACTTCTACTGTCTGTCTGTCACCTTTTTTTGAAGGTCTTGTCGTTTGTTCCGACCTATTCTTGCCTTCCTATCTTCTTTCTACCGTCTTTTTCCAAGTTGTTGTCCTGTTTCCATCATCTAAATGTTCTCCAGGTCCAAGTCTGTTGTGACTGGATGAGACTTATTAGTGCTGGTTAGGGGGTACATGGCTTAAAAACACTGTTCAAAGG
This sequence comes from Sander lucioperca, assembly GCF_008315115.2. Lineage (NCBI taxonomy): Eukaryota > Metazoa > Chordata > Actinopteri > Perciformes > Percidae > Sander > Sander lucioperca. Next base: position 5,684,048 of record NC_050194.1, on the reverse strand, counting down.
GGGAACATTATTGAAAAAAGCTTGAGAACCAGTGAGATAGAGCAGGTAGACATCAGGTATGGAGGATCTTTGTTAAAGGGTTACAGTATCCTACTGGTGGGATTGCACACACACACACACACACACACACACACACACACACACACACACACACACACACACAGCTCTCTTACAGGAGCCGCAGCACCATTTTACAACAAATGTCTTATCGCGCTGATGTGACCGAGCGCGACCATAATTTCTAAATATCTGTCCGAACCCGGCCCGGCCCATTGGGTACCGTTGGGACCCGTCGGGCTCGGGTCGGGTATCCATGCCTTAGCGCAGGTACACAGGACTCCTCTTCAGCCAATCAGCAGCCTACGTTTTGGAGCACAGTGCCCGCCATGAAACGAGGAAGAAGTGCTGGCCTTGACCTGTCTGTCCGTCCCAGTAGCTGGAAACTGAATTTTGAGAACTGAATGTGAAGTTATAGAGAGCTGACTTTTCAGTTCGATTTCAAATTATGTGATTCAAATTCAGTTTTTCAAAGCAATTATTCAAGTTTAGCAATTCAAATTCAAATATAAATTATTCAAATTCAGTTTCTGGTGCCCATATCTCAGCCCATAGACGTGTCTCAGGCCGTTGTCGTTCCTTCGTTGTGTAAACCGATGATGTGTAGATCATAAACGTCACATTAATCTCCGTCACAGCCACCTCTGAACACGCTCACAGGAACAGATGTTGTTGGCTCGAAAACAAACAGCAATGGATGATCATTAGGGGGGGGGGATCTCCTCCACATTTACATGTTCTCATGCTAAGCTAAGCTAACTGGCTGCACATTAAAGACAAGAGCTAACTACAGATGCAAGAGATATCCATCCAGATATACACGCAGGCACGCATGCAAACATACATACGCACACACACGCATACGCGCGCACGGACGCACGCATGCATACATACTCACACACACGCACGCATACGTACTCACACGCACGCATATGCACGCACACGCATGCATACGCACACGCAGACAGAAACACACACGCATGCACGCACACACACGCACGCACGCACAAACACACACGCATGGACACAGGCATATGCGCGCACGCACGCACGCATATGCACGCACACACACGCATGCATACGCACACACGCATGGACACCCGCACGCACACACACGCACGCACACACGCACGCACAAACACACACGCATATGTGCGCACGCACGCACACGCATGCACGCACACACACGCACGCACGCACAAACACACACGCATGGACACACGCATATGCGCGCACGCACGCACGCATATGCACGCACACACACATGGACACCCGCACGCACACACACGCACGCACACACGCACGCACAAACACACACGCATATGTGCGCACGCACGCACACGCATGCATACACACACACGCATGGACACACACAGACAGAAACACACACGCACACACACACACACACACACACACACACACACACACACACAGACAGAAAGACACACACAACAAAACACGCTGCCAGGGATCAACCTTTTCTTCCTTCCTGTTAACGCCGCGTCCTTCGTGACCACACGCTGATTAAAGTCCCGTTCGCTGTTTTTAATTAGTTCACGCCCCTCTCTGGGATTTTGGGGGGGGGGGGGGGTAAGCACTGCGGGACTTGGGTGCTTCAGTGGGAGGAATATGGTCGAAGCGCTCGCATAAATCAGAGATAAAGTCTCTAACAACGAGCGAGAGAAAGCCAGCACCAGCTGCTGCTCGCTAATCACACAGACGATCAATCACTGACATCTGCTGCTCCACACAGGAGAGGGGCATGTTCTCATGCTAAGCTAAGCTAACTGGCTGCAAGACAAGAACTAACTAAAGATGTAAGAGATATCCGTCCAGAAATACACGCACACACACGCACATATATACACACACACATACACACGCACACATATACACACACACACACACACACACATATACGCACACAAGCACGCACGCACATACACATATACACACACACACACACATGCACGCACAGAAGCATGCACACACATACACATGCACACGCACGCACAGAAGCATGCACACACACAGACACACACACACACACATACACGCACGCACACACACATACATACATACACATACACACACGCACTGGGACACTGAGAAACTGGAAAATATTGACGGTTAACACGCTGACGTCACACTAGATTACCTGTTTTATCATAACAACATGACTCAGACTGTTTAACCTGCTCTATACTTTATGTAAGCTTAAAGTAAGTTTGTAAGGAGGGAAGGAAAGAAGGGAGGAAGGTACTGTACGTAGGGAAGGAAAGAAGGGAGGTAATACTGAACGTACAGACACGTACACACGCACGCACGCACGCACGCACACACACACACACACACACACACACGGGACTATTGCCGTCCATTTTGATGCAGTTATGTTTAGGAAAGGGTCGTGGGTGGGCGTACGGTTCTGTGACACGCGGGAGGAAAGTAAAAAGCGACTATAGCCAGCGTGACAAGCAGGACGTGAACCCCTCTCTCCTGGTGAAAGTCCTGTGTTTGACCCATACCCCCCCCCCCCCCCCCAACCTCCTTACATACTACTCTCTAAATCAGGGGTCACCAACACGGTGCCCGCGGGCACCAGGTAGCCCCCAAGGACCACATGAGGAGCCCTCAGGCCTGTTCTAAAAATGAAAATTGAATATTGATATTATCTGTTTCCCACCTTGTTAAGTCATTGTTGATCATTATTGATAATGAGAAATCATTAACGTGATCAGTGTCTTCACATAGATGAGTATCATTAATCATTAATAATCATCATGAAGTAGCTCTCAGTTTCTAAAAGATTGGTGACCCCTGCTCTAAATCCTCTCTAACTGCTGCTCTCACACACTGAAAGACGCCTTTTTCGTCTCATCAGACGCTGACAGCCACTGTCCAAACGTCCTTATTTTACGAGTTCAGAATGAGAACGGGTTGATGGTCTCCGCGGTAAACGTCACAACGCTTTGAACTGTGGGTAATTCCCTTTGGTGAAGTCTGCATCGATGCAGACTCACGGAAAGGGCTCGGTAAGTGTGTGCTCAAACCCTCACGGCCTTTGAAATTCGACATTGGGACAACCCTAAGCCCTTAGGAATTTCGTGAGAACATGCACCAAAGTCTGTGAGTCCGGACTTTGGGATTGGGCCATTGATGTTATTTGGCTTGGGTGCTGCACCTATACATCTTATAATGGGGAGGGAAAACACTACCCACCCCTGCAGATACATACGCACAGTCACACTTCTCTCTTGACATTTCTTTCCTGTCGTCTTTTTGCAGTTCTGCTAGAAGACGAGAGCCTCGCTTGCGGTGATGTCTTCCTCTCAGTTGACTGAAAACCACCTTTTTGTCTTATTATTTCTGACAGCGCTGTCCAGAGTGAGAAGTCTTAACGCCCTCGCCGAGACCTCAGGACAAATAGCGTCGATGCTTCTGCAGACATAAATGTCCCATCGCTGCGAAATGTTTTTTTGAGGCCTTCAAACTTTTATGCAGACGAAAACCAACAAGGACAGAAAAACTGGGACATGAGAACAGCTGCTGTCGTGAATAAGAGACACTCGCTGAGGAGACACCGGAGCCAGCGTGCAATCTCAAATAATGCTGAGACACACCTCAAAAAATATGTCAAGTCACTTCAACCAGCGTGTAACCTAGGCTCACGGTATTCTGCATTTCTCCTGCAAATTCTATAGACAAATACTTTATTTTATGGGCCATTTTTGTCTCTTTATTTGGACATTTTTGTCTCTTTATTTGGCCATTTTTGTGTCTTTATTTGGACATTTTTGTCTCTTTATTTCGACATTTTTGTGTCGTTTTTTGGACATTTTTGTGTCGTTATTTGGACATTTTTGTGTCTTTATTTGGACATTTTTGTCTCTTTATTTGGACATTTTTGTGTCTTTATTTGGACATTTTTGTGTCTTTATTTGGACATTTTTGTGTCTTTATTTGGACATTTTTGTGTCTTTCTTTGGGACATTTTGTCGCTTTATTTGGACATTTGTGTAGCTTTATTTGGACATTTTTGTCGCTTTATTTGGACATTTTTGTCTCTTTATTTGGACATTTTTGTGTCTTTATTTGGACATTTTTGTCTCTTTATTTGGACATTTTTGTGTCGTTTTTTGGACATTTTTGTGTCGTTATTTGGACATTTTTGTGTCTTTATTTGGACATTTTTGTCTCTTTATTTGGACATTTTTGTGTCTTTATTTGGACATTTTTGTGTCTTTATTTGGACATTTTTGTGTCTTTATTTGGACATTTTTGTGTCTTTCTTTGGACATTTTTGTCGCTTTATTTGGACATTTGTGTAGCTTTATTTGGACATTTTTGTCGCTTTATTTGGACATTTTTGTCTCTTTATTTGGACATTTTTGTCTCTTTATTTGGACACTTTGGTCTCTTTATTTGGACATTTTTGTCTCTTTATTTGGACATTTTTGTCTCTTTATTTGGACATTTTTGTCTCTTTATTTTGGATTTTATGGGCCAAATATACATGGACCTTATGTTCCTATGTTTCTGTGTCTAAGTGTCTGATGGGAACAACAGTCTGACATTGGTCCAGTATTAAGAGAGATCTCTGCAGTCAGCAGCTACAATTTAAGTTAACAGGACAATTGTCCAGCTTGTATTTACCTTCACAAAAGTGCTCGTTTTGCCGCTGACAGACAGATTATTATTCTAAGTGTCTGACAACATTATAAAAGGATTTCTAAGGCGGTCGACCTTTCTGTTAAAGAGTAAGATCCTTTTTTAAACATAAAAACATCCGCGAATTTGGGTTCCCTAAACCCACCAGACTCCATGTAAATAAACAGTAATTCTAGCATTGTAAAATACACTTCATTCAAAGGCGACAGAAACTAATTAAAACTATGAAAAGCCGTTTTGGGTCGTCTTTCCACTTTTCCAACCATCACAACTCTAGTTTTGGTTGAAATAAACACAGAGTTTACTGATTTACATGTTAAAATATGCTGGCTCTATACACGCTACAAGTGCTGTTTTTTTAAATGGAGTCTGGTGAGTTTAACGCTATGTTAGAAACGACAAAAGTTTGATTTAATGCTTTAAGCATTTATGTAATAAAACTGAAACTTTGAAATTAATATGATCAAAAAAAAATAAAAAATAGCGAAGCCGAAGTAGCCCACCTTTTAATTAATTAACTTTATCAGTTATCAGTAAAATCAAACACCGATGTGGGACTGACTGTGGTGTGTTCAGGTGCATTCTGGGCGTGCTGGTCTTACAGGGAGGTGTGTTCAGGTGCATTCTGGGCGTGCTGGTCTTACAGGGAGGTGTGTTCAGGTGCATTCTGGGCGTGCTGGTCTTACAGGGAGGTGTGTTCAGGTGCATTCTGGGCGTGCTGGTCTTACAGGGAGGTGTGTTCAGGTGCATTCGGGGCATGCTGGTCTTACAGGGAGGTGTGTTCAGGTGCATTCTGGTCTTACAGGGAGGTGTGTTCAGGTGCAGTCTGGGCGTGCTGGTCTTAAAGGGAGGTGTGTTCAGGTGCATTCTGGGCGTATTGCTATCTTGAGGCAGTGGGAAGTGATGGCACCATTGACCAACAAAAACCTGGTCTAAAGTCAATAACGCAGCATTTCATTGTTATGGCGTTTTTCTATCACATGGTACCTGCTCGACTCGCCTCGACTCTACTCGCCTTTTTTGGTTTTCCATTACGAAAAAAAGTCCCTGGTACCTGCTAACAGGTACTTCTTTTAGTACCTCCTCAGTCGAGGTTCCCAGCGAGCTGAGGCGAGCCGAAAAGGTGACGTGAAAGCGACAGACGGGGGTGTCCTGAACAAACCCGCTATTTTTAAACAGTTTAGCCAGCTGTGTATTTTTTTTTTGCTGCCTCCAGCTTCTTCTGAAACTAAATGTGTCTTCTGGCAACAACACACCTTCCACGTTCTGTGTGTGTACGTTAGGTCACGGCAGTTTACTGCGGTGCTGCTTGTTTACAGTTCTGCGGAGGCTCCGGCAGAGCTTTCACCGTAACCTAACTACACACACACATGCTGGCTCGACGCACACACCAGCGCACAAGTATAAACATCAGGCCACATATTACACAGGCTACGGAGAAAGCTCTGCGTGGAGCCTCCACAGAACTGTAAAACAAGCTCAAGTGGCCTGATGTTTATACTTGTGCGCTGGTGTGTGCGTCGAGCCGGCAAGACGACCAGCCACGCTGAGGCGGGACTAAAATCTGCAATGGAAAACGGACGAACAGTCTGTCGAGTAGAGTCGAGGCGAGTTGAGCAGGTACCATGTAATGGAAAAACGGCATTATTTTAACAGAGCATTAGTAAAAATGCTCCTAGGCTCGTGCACAGCGCATGCACACTATGCTTGTTACACACACAGGGACGCACAGCAGCACACACACACACACACACACAGCATGTTACCTGCAGGTAGAGCACACACACACACACGCAGAAGATTACAAATAAAAATATTACGGTGTAAATCCTCCGTCATAATAGCAATGCTCCAAGGTCCAAACACTTCACGCTGTGCGCTCAGATCGTTAAAATAGGGCCCTTAAAGTCCTCAGTTGTTCACATATTTAAGCTGCTCCAGAAATCTGTCTGGACTCAAGTTTTTAGTTTTCAGAGCTCAGTAAAAACTTCACCTCTCAGTGAACCGCCACAGAAAACCACAATATACATATCTGTATTCCAATTTAATCAAGAGCCTGGAGGGAGGGAGGGAGGGAGGGAGGGAGGGAGGGAGGAGAGGGGCTACTTATCGCCTCCCTTCTTCCGATCCCACATCACATTTACATCCTGGTCACTCCGCTGACAGCCCTTCTTCCTCTAACACGCTCTCACACAAACCTGCAGCCTCCTGAATTCATAATAGCCAAATCTAAAATATACATGTTTGTATTCTCGCCTAATAAAAAGCCTGGAGGCAGGAACGCCGTTGGCCGTTAATGTATTCAGGAGCACCGGTAGCCGCATTATAAATTACTTTTTGCACATC
>NC_050194.1:5666974-5671974 GCF_008315115.2 Sander lucioperca | reverse complement strand
TTCTGGGCATGCTGGTCTTACAGGGAGGTGTGTTCAGGTGCATTCTGGGCGTGCTGGTCTTACAGGGAGGTGTGTTCAGGTGCATTCTGGGCGTGCTGGTCTTACAGGGAGGTGTGTTCAGGTGCATTCTGGGCGTGCTGGTCTTACAGGGAGGTGTGTTCAGGTGCATTCTGGGCGTGCTGGTCTTACAGGGAGGTGTGTTCAGGTGCATTCTGGGCGTGCTGGTCTTACAGGGAGGTGTGTTCAGGTGCATTCTGGGCGTATTGCTATCTTGAGGCAGCGGGAAGTGATGGCACCATTGACCAACAAAAACCTGGTCTAAAGTCAATAACGCAGCATTTCATTGTTATTTTAACAGAGCATTAGTAAAATGCTCCTAGGCTCGTGCACAGCGCGCACACTATGCTTGTTACACACACAGGGACACACAGCAGCACACACACACACACACACACACACAAACAGGGATGTACAGCAGCACACACACATGCAGAAGATTACAAATAAAAATATTACGGTGTAAATCCTCCATCATAACAGCAATGCTCCAAGGTCCAAATGCGCCTGGCTTTAAAGGGAATGGGAGATGATCTCTGATTGGTTGATTGCATGTTACGCCCAAAACACACCTCTGATTAATGAAGACACTAAGTACAACCCTTTAGGACCATGCACCCGGGACACAGACCCTTTTTTATCAGCCGTCAAACTAGCAAAAGTGGATTTGGACACGCCCTAAACACACCTGCACCAGGCGCTTCACGCCGTGTGCTTAGATCGTTAAAAAAGGGCCCTAAAAGGTAACGTTAAAACACTGCAGCCCACTGATTGGTCAGAGGAAACCGTAATTTGCACAACATGGGACCAAAAGAGAGGAGACTTGAGTCGAGTTGTACCGTGTAGTGGAAGGTCGATAACTTCCCACCATCCACTTGACGTAAGGAGTACAGAGAGCTGGTTTTAAAGATGATGATTACATGTGCTGCATAGACGGAGCGTGAATAGGAGTGATAAATGGTTGAAGGTTGAGTCTGTTGAAGAGGTTTTTACGGAGCCTTTGTTAGTGTAAAAGAAGGATGGATGGTGTAGAGGGAATGATGTCTAACATGAGGGCCTAAGGCCTGTCACATCTGACTCCTCTGTATTAATTCCCGCGCCTTCTTACATCAGACCTAAGTTTACCAGAACACAAGCTGTGTGTGTCTGTGTGTGTGTCTGTGTCTCTGTGTGTGTGTGTGTGTCTCTCTGTGTGTGTCTGTGTGTGTGTGTCTGTGTGTGTGTGTCTGTGTGTGTGTGTGTGTGTGTGTGTGTGTGTCTGTGTGTGTGTCTGTGTGTGTGTCTCTGTGTGTGTGTGTGTGTGTGTGTGTGTGTGTGTGTGTGTGTGTGTGTCTGTGTCTCTATGTGTGTGTGTGTGTGTGTGTGTCTCTGTGTGTGTGTGTGTCTGTGTCTCTATGTGTGTGTGTGTGTGTGTGTGTGTGTGTGTGTGTGTGTGTGTGTCTGTGTGTGTGTGCGTCTGTGTCTCTATGTGTGTGTCTGTGTGTGTGTGTGTGTGTGTGTGTGTGTGTGTCTGTGTGTGCGTCTGTGTCTCTATGTGTGTGTGTGTGTGTGTGTGTGTCTGTCTCTGTGTGTGTGTGTGTGTGTGTGTGTCTGTGTGTCTCTATGTGTGTGTCTCTGTGTGTGTGTGTGTGTGTGTCTGTGTGTCTCTATGTGTGTGTCTCTGTGTGTGTGTGTGTGTGTGTGTGTGTGTGTGTGTGTGTGTGTGTGTGTGTCTATGTGTGTGTGTCTGTGTGTGTGTGTGTGTGTGTGTGTGTCTGTGTGTGTGTGTGTCTGTGTGTGTGTGTGTGTCTGTGTGTGTGTGTGTGTCTGTGTGTGTGTGTGTGTGTGTCTGTGTGTGTGTGTGTGTGTGTGTGTCTGTGTGTGTGTGTGTGTGTGTGTGTGTGTCTCTATGTGTGTGTGTGTGTGTGTGTGTGTCTCTATGTGTGTGTGTGTGTGTGTGTGTGTGTGTGTGTGTGTGTGTGTGTGTGTGTGTGTGTGTGTGTGTGTGTGTGTGTGTGTGTGTGTGTGTGTGTGTCTCTATGTGTGTGTGTGTGTGTGTGTGGTGGACCTGGTCACCACCAGTGTTGGGAGTAACGCGTTACAAAAGTAACGCAATTACAGTAATGTATTCCTTTTTGCTGTAACGCAGTAATATAACGCATTACTAATTACATTTCGGTAATATTATACTCGTTACAATCTCAGTAACGCGAGTTACAACGCATTTTAACGCAACATTTAGTGGTGCATTGGTTTTTTAAAGAATTCACCAACACCGCACATTTTTTCACAGGAAAAAAAAAGCCGTATTATTTTCCTGTCGCTGTATTCGATGGTTGAGATGACTGCAGAGACAGATACATTTGCGAGATGGACATTATTTTCAGGAGTTATTACGCTGCGTTGAAGTGAGCTGTCCTGTTTCTGTTCCCGTGGTCAGAACCAGAACCAGAGACGGTACGGACAGCATGTATGTCCCAACAGGTGACGGTACGGACAGCATGTATGTCCCAACAGGTGACGGTACGGACAGCATGTATGTCCCAACAGGTGACGGTACGGACAGCATGTATGTCCCAACAGGTGACGGTACGGACAGCATGTATGTCCCAACAGGTGACGGTACGGACAGCATGTATGTCCCAACAGGTGACGGTACAGACAGCATGTATGTCCCGACAGGTGACGGTACGGACAGCATGTATGTACCAACAGGTGACGGTACGGACAGCATGTATGTCCCGACAGGTGACGGTACGGACAGCATGTATGTCCCAACAGGTGACGGTACGGACAGCATGTATGTCCCAACAGGTGACGGTACGTCAGCGGCTGACAGATATAAACATGTCGGGAATTAATGTTGAGGCTTGCTACACGTAAATATCATTGCATTTTATCAGCCGTAGAGAGTAACTCTGCCTGTAGTGGAATGGCTTCGAATGACGACCAAAAGCGCTTGTCTTTTACTGTGACCATTTACTGTTCAATATGTTGCAGTTTTACAAACAAGAAAGTGAACAACTGGAGCCTGACGGACATGTTGCATCTCAGTAAGCTAGCAAGAGGCTACACAACAGACAACGTCCGTGTAACCTACTTCAAAATAAAAGCACTTCCTGTGACGGTTCGCAGTAAAACTAAATTACTGTTAAATAAGGTTGTGTAGGCTACCTTTTCACAAATCAGCTGTAAATCAAGTACTGTAAATAATGTAAATAGTGAGTTTTAATCACACTATAATTGAACATTTCCTTTAGAGTGTTTTAAACTAAACAACATGAATTTCTTATTCAAGTGCTATAAACAAACATTTTACAACAATGTCATACTTTTAATTGAGTATTTTCATTTTCTCCTACTTCCCTATTATACGTTTTACTTATCTATTTTTTATAGCTTTAGTTACTTTGCATATTTATATTGATTATACAAAATATGAATAATCTATGATGTATTAAAGTGGATAAAGAGGAGACTTTATTGATCCGGTGGTGAAATTCACAAGCTAGCTGCCAAATCAAATTTCCCCTGTTATTTTGGTGAAAGTAACTCAAAAGTAATGCAAAAGTAGTGTAACGCATTACAATTCAGAGACAGTAATATTGTAATATAACTAATTACTCTCAAATGACAGTAACTAGTAATCTATAATGTATTACATTTTGGAAGTAACTTGCCCAACACTGGTCACCACAGACGTAAATCTTGTCCGCTGTTGCTACTGTCATATGCTGCACTGTCTCTACATGTGGCACATTACGTTTGGCACATTGTATGGGTCACTTCTTATATCACACTATATATATACACACACACACACAAGGTAATACAATGTGTAATCAAGTGATGACTGATTAACAGTAATGTAAATGCTAAATGCCCAAATACCTGTTGATACAACAATGCAAAGTATAGGCTCTTAACCTTGCAGTTCTGCGTATATCATGTAAAACTTGATTTCTCCATTTCTTTGCACAAAACTCTCCAGAAAGTCATTTAATGGTTTATTTTTAAAAAAAAAAAAAAGGGGCATCACCCCCCACATAACAAATCCCAATTTAACCCCTGAAAACATTCATCGCAAAAATAACGTCCAGCTGTTGTTCTATGGTCTGTGCTAAACTAGTACTTACAGACGATGCTTTCGAAGGCAAAAACAAAGGAAGGATTGCAGCAGATACGATGGGAGGCCGTTCAGCTAAAATACAGCTGCATGCTTAAAACTAAAATGGCCGACTTCCTGTTCTGGGTCAAAGTGCATGTCAAACTAAAATAAATTTAAAGGGCCGGTAGGGGGTTAATTCACTAAACCTGAAGGCAGCTGTGGGTTCACAATCAGTTTCCCTGCAACAGCAACTTTAAGTCAGAGCTGGTCCACCAAGATCTCGTCTGAATTATGAGCCCTGATCTGTTCTTTCCCTTAACACTAGAACGGCCATGACGGTCATTCTGACCGTTTTGAAATGTATATGTGTAATAACTTTGCTGAATAAAAAAATACAATCCTGCTGCTGCCTGACTTTTCCTAAAAGTCTGTATTCTGTAGAGTCTGTATTTTAATTTAAAATTGTTTTTATATACATTACACAAAAGGCAAAGAAAATACAATCACTTTTCCCTATTTCGGCCATACACGGTCATATTGACCGCTCGGATTTTCCGGGTATTATTGTATTGTGCCAGCTCTGTGTGTGTGTGTGTGTGTGTGTGTGTGTGTGTCTGTGTGTGTGTGTGTGTGTGTGTGTGTTCCTGTGTATGTATGTATGTGTGTGTGTGTGTGTGTGTGCGTGCGTCTGTGTGTCTGTCTGTATGTGTGAGTGTGTCTGTCTGTGTCTGTGAGTGTGTGTGTGTGTGTTCCTGTGTATGTATGTGGGTGTGTGTGTGTGTGTGTGTGTGTTCCTGTGTGTGTGGGTGCGTGTGTGTGTGTGTGTGTGTGTATATGTGTTCATGTGTGTGTGTGT
>NC_050194.1:5646974-5649474 GCF_008315115.2 Sander lucioperca | reverse complement strand
CATCCAAATTATTTCAAAACCAAACAAAATGGAGAGATTTCTAGTGAGGACCAACAAGGTAACCGACGCACCACCAGCTGCAAAAAAGCTTTGAAGGTACGATGAATCATACCTGGCTCAGGTCTCACATTAACATCAGCTACCTGCAAGCTTCTGTAGAAAATAGAGATGATCTGCCTACTGTTAGGCCCAGTAATAATAACAGTAATAAAGCATACATTCATATCAGAGGTCTGGTGCCAATTCCCAATTATAGCAATAGCCTAGTAATGATAATAGACCTACTGATGATGATAATAATAATAATAATAATAATGCCTGCAAGCTCACATTAGTCTGGTGCTACTGCCAATTATAACAATAGCCTAGTAATGATAATAGGCCTACCTACCGCTACTGATGATAATAATAATAATAATAATAATAATAATAATAATAATAATAGCCTAGGGCTATCTATCTATCTATGCAAGGTGGTGTAGTGGGGGTGGTGCCGGGCGGGGGCGCCCAACTGTAATGAACCAGCTTTTGGGGGGGGGGGGGCAACTGTAATAAACCAGCTTTGGGGGTGCCCAGCTTGCAAAAGGTTGAGAACCCCTGCTTTACACCACTGGTTCTCGAGCTTTTTCCAATAATGTTCCTCCTTTGAACAGTGTTTTTAAGCCATGTACCTTCTAACCAGCACTAATAAGTCTCTATAAAGAGAAGAATCCAGCGCTGTCAGAGATAGATTTACTAAACTACAGCCTTGGACCTGGAGAACGTTTAGATGATGATGGAAACAGGAGACAACAACTTGGAAAAAGACGGTAGAAAGAAGGAAGGAAGGCAGGAATAGGTCAAAACAAACGACAAACTTGGAGAAAAAACAGACAGTAGAAGTAACAACAGCCTTGGAACTGAAAAACATTTTGCTAAAACTGTCACGTACCCCTTACAGTCCTCCAGAGGACCCCTAGGGGGACACGTACCCCCTACAGTCCTCCAGAGGACCACTAGGGGGACACATACACGCGCACACACACACACACACACAGACGAGCGCACACACACTCACACACACACGTGCAGACACACACACACACACACACACGTGCACACACACACACACACACACACACAGACGCGCACACACACACAGACGCACACACACACACACACACAGACGAGCGCACACACACTCACACACACAGACGAGCGCACACACACTCACACACACACGTGCACACACACACACACACACACACACGTGCACACACACACACACACACAGACGCGCACACACACACAGACGCACACACACACAGACGCACACAGACGAGCGCACACACACTCACACACACACACACACACACACACACACGCGCACACACACACACACACACACAGACGCGCGCACACACACACACACACACACACACACACACACACACACACACACAGACACACACATACACAGACGCGCACACACACACACACAGACGCGCACACACACACACACAGACGTGCACACACACACACAAACACACAGAGACACACACACTCACACAAACAACCACTCTCACATTCACGCACACACACACACACAGATAAACGCACACACACAGAAACACACACACACACACACACACAACCACTCTCTCACACTCATGCACACACACACACACACACACACACACACACACACACACACACACACACAGACAAACGCACACACACACACACACACACACACACACACACAGACACAAACACACACGCTAGACACGGTTTACATGTGTTATTGTTCCTGTTTTTTATTTTAAACATTCATTAAAGTCGTATTTGTTGCCTCTGTAGTTTGTTGTGTATTTGATTGCTAGGTTTTGTCACACACACACTTCTGTTCTGTTCTGTTTCTCTGGCTGGTTAAACCCACCAGACTCCATGTAAATAATCAGTGATTTTAGCATCATAAAATACACTTCATTCAAAGGTGACAGAAACAAAATAAAACGATGAAAAGCCGTTTTGGGTCATCTTTCCACTTTTACAACCATCACAACTCTAATTTTGGTTGAAATAAACACATAGTTTACAGATTTACATGTGAAAATATGTTGGCTCTATATACACTAAAAGTATTGATTTTTTAAATGGAGTCTGGTGGGTTTAGTGCTAGTGACTTCAGAGCCGTTTCTGGTTAAACAGAAAGGTCTTAAAGACGTTTTAAGGTCTATCTCTGTAAGGATCCATCCCATAATGTTGTCAGACACGTAGAATAATAATCTGAGTTCTGAGTCAATGTAAAAGATTGTTGGGCGGTGAAACAAGCTAACCCTAACCCATGAGAGTAGAGATCCTCTTTTTTAAACAAGAAACCATCACCAAACCCACCAGACTCCATGTAAATAATCAGTACTTTTAGCGTGTATAGAGCCAGCATATTTCCACCAGACTCCATGTAAATAATTAGTACTTTTAGCGTGAATAGAGCCAGCATATTTCCACCAGACTCCAT
>NC_050194.1:5600288-5607788 GCF_008315115.2 Sander lucioperca | reverse complement strand
GGAGAGAGAGAGACAGAAGAGGGAGGGAGAGAGAGAGAGAGAGAGAAGAGGGAGGGAGACAGAAGAGGGAGGGAGGGAGAGAGACTGACAGAAGAGGGAGGGAGAGAGAGAGAGAGAGAGAGAGAGAGAGAGAGAGACAGAAGGAGGGAGGGAGAGAGAGAGAGAGAGAGAGAGAGAGAGAGAGAGAGAGCGAAGGAGGGAGGGAGGGAGAGAGAGAGACAGAAGGAGGGAGGGAGAGAGAGACAGAAGAGGGAGGGAGGGAGAGAGAGAGACAGAAGGAGGGAGGGAGAGAGAGGGAGAGAGAGACAGAAGGAGGGAGGGAGAGAGAGGGAGAGAGAGACAGAAGGAGGGAGGGAGAGAGAGGGAGAGAGAGACAGAAGGAGGGAGGGAGAGAGAGACAGAAGGAGGGAGGGAGAGAGAGACAGAAGGAGGGAGGTAGAGAGACAGAGACAGGAAGAAACAGAAACGGACAGACTTGTGGTGTAATCGGGTTTTATTATGAGGGGCCTAACAGGAAGTACCAGAACTACTAGCTGCTCGGGGTTACGTGAATGGATGTGGGTTTTTTTTTTGTGGAATGATGCTTTAATAAATGCTGTTCAGTTGCTCTACTATATGTCGCTTGAATCTATGGTCAATAACACGACAAGACAGACAGACAGAAGTGGAACACTAAAGATGTAGACTAATGTTCATATTACTGCCTGTAGTATTCAATTCAACTGTCTGTGAAAGGGTTGTCATGGTAACGTATGACCAGTGAAAACGATGATGAGATCTCTTTGATCTTTAATCAGGTTAACGACCGTGTCACCTGCTGTAACTGACAGCTGTGCCCCACTGGAGCTGTTCAAAGACACAGAGCAAGCTCTCAAATAAAGCCTCAGACTGCTAAAACGATAAGGGCTATCGGTGAAATGATGTAATCGTGACCACCACAAGGCCTTTGTGAACGCATCAATATAAAATGTATGTGGATAAACTTAAAAATGTGGGCATATCAGCGATTTAAAAAAGTGGTTCGCTCTGCATTTCGCTCGGAAATGTGGAGAATGTTAAACAGGGCAGCGAATGGAGGAAGATGTGGAACTCTTGTCATTTGGAAGCTCGCCGAGCCAAAAGTATAAGGCATATCACACAACAGAGCACATTGCCTGAAACTAGACAAAAGTACCTACGTTGTGATGTATAAATTGTGTATGACTAGTAGATATTGTGGGCGTGAGAGCAATTTATAGAGAAGGGACAAAGATAATTTTTTCAAGGCTCTGTGCTCTGGCGATGACATCATCCACTCTAGCTCGCGCAACACACACTCATTAGAAACGTAGAAAAATCCTGAAATGATCACTAAACTTAAACAGCTTTTTCACAAAAACTGTAAAAGATATCAAACTGAAAAGCAGTAGGCGGATAGCTGAATATTTTGTAAACATTTTAAAGTTTGTTCGGCGTCTGTAGGTGAAAGTATGGAGGGGCTGAAAACTTTGGGAGCGGAAGAAGATTTGAAGGATTTGAAGCATGCTCTCATTGACTTCAATGTTAAAAAAAAAAAAGTGTTAAAAAGCTTAATATTTAAAAAAGTATAAATAGTAAAAAAAAAGTTGAAGAAGTCCCGTCATTAGCTGAAAGAGCTGAACATTTTAAAAGTTGAATGGTTTTAATAGCTGAACGTATGCAGAAGTTACGGAGAGCCAAAAAACGTACGGAAGAGGGAATAAGAAGAAGTTTATAAAGAACAGAATAACAATAGTTGGGAATGTTGAATCAGCATTCCCACTAATTAAACTTAAACAGCTAATGGAAGTCCAAACTGCCTGAGAGCTTCTCCTGTACTATACGGTAATTCCTCTACTATGAGACAGTAAGTCTCATGGTTATGACCCAATCGTTAGCCTATTTTTATAAAAACGTCTGCTACGGAGCCATAACGTGAGGTACAAGGTAATGGAGCCTTTTATACACTGTCGTGTTTCTTTAGAAATAAACAATGGACAAATAGAGTCTTTAAACTCTTCAGATGTAAAGTTATTCTCTGTCAAAGTGACGTCAGAATGAATGGCAGTCAATGGGATGCTAACGGGAGCTGATGGCTTGGTAGCATCAGAATGTCGCGAGGTTCGAGTTCTGTGTACTCACTCCAGACACTGTGATTGGTCGATATTGTATCTGTATGTGTGTACTCACTGTGATTGGTCGATACTGTATCTGTATGTGTGTACTCACTCCGGACACTATGATTGGTCGATGCTGTATCTGTATGTGTGTACTCACTGTGATTGGTCGATGCTGTAGCTGTATGTGTGTACTCACTGTGATTGGTCGATACTGTATCTGTATGTGTGTACTCACTGTGATTGGTCGATACTGTATCTGTATGTGTGTGTACTCACTGTGATTGGTCGATACTGTATGTGTATGTGTGTACTCACTGTGATTGGTCGATACTGTATGTGTATGTGTGTACTCACTGTGATTGGTCGATGCTGTATCTTTATGTGTGTACTCACTGTGATTGGTCGATACTGTATCTGTATGTGTGTATTCACTGTGATTGGTCGATACTGTATGTGTGTACTCACTCCGGACACTGTGATTGGTTGATGCTGTATCTGTATGTATGTACTCACTGTGATTGGTCGATGCTGTATCTGTATGTGTGTACTCACTGTGATTGGTCGATACTGTATGTGTGTACTCACTCCGGACACTGTGATTGGTCGATACTGTATCTGTATGTGTGTGTACTCACTGTGATTGGTCGATGCTGTATCTTTATGTGTGTACTCACTGTGATTGGTCGATACTGTATCTGTATGTGTGTGTACTCACTCCTGACGGTGGCTGTCCTGGTGCAGTTGTAGAGGATGGCGAGCTCTCCGAAGACTTTGCCCGGTCCCATCGTACACAACTTCATCCCTTCTTTAGTCACCTCCACCTTCCCTTCTGACACACACACACACACACACACACACACACACACACACACACACACACACACACACACACACACACACACACACATAGATAATGAGATTTCTGTATGAGACGTGGAGCAGCAGGATGTGGGTTTAATATTACACTATCAATCTAATGACCCAGAGTTTAACATCCCTCCTGACGTGTTTGCTGTCATAACAATAATATTAAGTTTCTCTAAACCGGTTACAGACACACAGCAGACATTACTCTGTCTTCTTCTCTGTTAATGTGATGGTTTAATTAAAGTTTTATGAAAAACAACCTTCTTAACTGACTACACACCTTGTTGTTATCTGTGTGTGTGTGTGTGTGTGTGTGTGTGTGTGTGTGTGTGTGTGTGTGTGTGTGTGTTTCTGTGTGTGTGTGTGTGTGTGTGTGTGTGTGCCTGTATGTGTGTGTGTTTTTGTGTGTGTGTGTGTGTGTGTGTGTGTCTGTCTGTATGTCTGTCTGTCTGTCTGTCTGTGTGTGTGTGTGTGTGTGTGTGTGTGTGTGTGTGTGTGTGTGTGTGTTTCTGTGTGTGTGTGTGTGTGTGTGTGTGTGTGTGTGTGCGCGTGTGTGTGTGTGTGTGTGTGAGGGGTTCTGCATATCAAAGACTGTCTGCTTTCATTAGTCCGGAGGAGAATCACTCTCAGTGAATTGAATTCAGCAGGAGCCTATTGTTCTATATATATATATATATACACACACACATATACATATACAAGGTGACAGGCTGACAGACTCAGTATTCTAAGTTTCTGACAACATTATGGAAAGGATCCCTACAGAGATAGACCTTTTAGTTCCTTGTTTTAAACATAAAACATCCGCAAAATTGCGTTCGCTAAACCCACCAGACTCCATGTAAATAATCAGTAATTTTAGCATCGTTAAACACACTTCATTCAAAGTCGACAGAATCAAAATAAAAGTATTAAAAAACGTTTTGGTTCGTCTTTCCACTTTTCCAACCATCACAACTCTAGTTTTGGTTGTAATAAACACATAATTTACCTTTTTTACATGTGACAATATGTTGGCTCTGTACACGCTAAAAGTACTGTTTTTTTCAATGGAGTTTGGTTGATATGCAGACGAGGAAAATCTGCATCTCCCTGCAGGCTCTCTGCTTCCTGTCAGCTGTGTTTTCAGATTTCTGTGAATGATAAATGGAGTCAGCTTCCTCTTTACGATATAAAACCACATCTGGTCCACTCTGATGGGATGGATAACACACAGATGGATCCGTTACATATTTATCCTCCAATGAAATCAACCGGCAGGGATGCTGCTGAGGCTTTCAGATTGCTATCATCAATTTTAATGTTACGAAGCGTTATTACCTCACACACATTAGCACACACACACACACACACACACACACACACACACACACACACACACATACACAGACACAGCACACACAGACATTTTTTTTTATGTTTTTTGCTTGTTTTGGTGTTTTTGACGTTGTTTTCCCGACATTATTGGAATTTTTTGCGATGTTTTTGACATTATTTTGTGTTATCTTGTATTATCTTGAAGTCTTCACCACTCATCTGTACTGCAGGCACCACTAGCGTTTGCCTATCCTGCCTCTGCCAACAGAAGAACTAGAAAGATGAGAAATATCTGGGCCAGTGCTCGAATTACGTGGGAGCCAGAGGGAGCTGAGCTCCCATAGAGTGAGGACTGGCTCCCATGAAAGCAACAAAGTCAAAAATCTGAGGCGGTCTCTCATATCTGAAGGTGTCTGCCATATGTGGCGTTGTAATTTAAAATATAGGCTACTAACGGGACGTAGACCTCAGCCTACCCTACGCTCATGAACGCAGCATGACTGCACTTCACCATCACACCACTAGGCTGTGTGAGCAAACCGCATAGAGCTCAACAGTCCCGCCCCTCCTCTGAGAGACCGTGGGTTCCGGAAGTAAATTTCCCGTTCATTTCTCCCGTTGACGTCTGGAAAAATCTGTATATAAAGAGTTTTAGACCATGCCTTAGGCTCATTTCGACTGAAAAAACGAACAGAAAATCCCCAAAAAGTCAAAGGTAAAAGACTGTGTACATATCGTCATCTCAGAGCGAAGGAACTACTCATCCCATCAACCACCACGCACCACTGAAGAAAGGAAGCTAACGTTAGTTTAGCTATCAGCTAATTCGGCTAACCGCTAGCTGAGACAGCGTGTAATAACTTTAAAAGACCCTCAAAATAAACCTGAAAATAACCGTTAACATATATAACGGCTGTTACGTCAGCTGTAGACAGCTTCACCCAGTGATAAGTTTGAGTTAACGTTAATCAAGCTGTCAGCTAGCGGTTAGCCGAATTACCTGTTAGCTAAATTAACGTTAGCTTCCCGGCGGAGGCTAACGTCAGAAGCGTGGAACTGATCGTGATTCGTGCAGTGTCGTAAATCCTCGTGACGGATCGTGCAGCAGCTGCCCCCCCCCCCCCTCTCATCACCAGCATGAGCTCCACCAATCAGAGGCATCACTGTGGGATTGTGGGATTGTTCAGGATTGTGGGTAATGAAGTACTTATATCCAAGACATCGCGAATAAAATACATTTCTCTCTAAACAAGGTTAGTGCCCCATGATTTGTGGCGTCTATATGAGCATATACAATCTCTGAGTCATGGCGTAGCTGGTTTTAAGTCCACCATCGACGGTTACCATTTTATGGCTTATACTGCAACTGTCAATGGAGAAATTGCGTTGTATTTTTACTTCTGGAACCCGCTGTGGGCGGGACTGTTGCGCTCTATATAGGCTACGATTAATATTAACAGTCTCTAGCCGTTTCTCAATGTCAAGGATCCTTCCTTGGTAGGACTAGTCCTTCCTAGGCTAGGCCAGGCTCCTCCTTAGCATTCAGAGGCTAGGCCAGGTAGAGGGCTGCATTGGGATTGGGTCCCGCCGGGTCCCACGGGACCCAACGCAAATCTCGCGGGAGCGGGCAGTTTTAACTTTGCTGTGGGCGGGAGCGGGCGGCTAAAAAAAACACTGCGGGATCGGGATGTAGCCTGGAACCCCCCAACGCCAGCAGAAACCATAGATATACATATATACTGACTGAGTATATATACATATATACTGACTGAGTATATACTGTATAGGCCATCTATGAGCAGACACCAGCGTGTCTGAGCCTCCCAGGACGGGGGAGCTCCGAGCCAAGGCTCCGTCCGCTAGGCCAGGCTCCTCCTTAGCATTCAGAGGCTAGACCAGGCTCCTCCTTAGCATTCGGAGGCTAGGCCAGGCTCCTCCTTAGCATTCGGAGGCTAGGCCAGGCTCCTCCTTAGCATTCAGAGGCTAGGCCAGGCTCCTCCTTAGCATTCGGAGGCTAGGCCAGGCTCCTCCTTAGCATTCAGAGGCTAGGCCAGGCTCCTCCTTAGCATTCAGAGGCTAGGCGCTCCTAGCTCAGAGCTGCCAGGCTCCTCCTTAGCATTCAGAGCTAGGCCCTCCTTAGCATCAGGCTGCAGGCTCCTCCTTAGCATTCAGGCTGCAGGCTCCTAGCATCAGGCTGCCAGGCTCCTTAGCATCGGGCTGGCCAGCTCCTCCTTAGCATTCAGAGGCTAGGCCAGGCTCCTCCTTAGCATTCAGAGGCTAGGCCAGGCTCCTCCTTAGCATTCAGAGGCTAGACCAGGCTCCTCCTTAGCATTCAGAGGCTAGGCCAGGCTCCTCCTTAGCATTCGGAGGCTAGGCCAGGCTCCTCCTTAGCATTCAGAGAACATGTACAATGGAACAGGCTAGCAAATGCATGTCATTGCGTGCTTGCGTCATTGAAAATGTTTCCCCGCCTTCAGTTCACACTAATTATTCCGTCAGAAATAGACACTGAAAAACAGTTTATATTATATACACACCCAAAAACGTAATGACACAGACAAACCAGTTAATTTAATGCATTTATTTTCAGAATGCCAATCTCTAATATAACAAATAATCTATTCAACGTCTGTCTTTGGCCAGTCTCCCTGCTTGTCTTTGGCGTTCCCATCATCGGTGACCGCCTCCGTTTGTCCCTGTTAAAAGACAGCAAACAAGAAAAAGACGTTTACCGTCATGAATGTTTTAACGTAACGTTATATGCAACGTTTTACTTTTTACATGGGAAACTACTGATTTAACGTTGCTAGTGAAGTTAACAAGGTGCAGCGTTAGCTCCCATCCTGCAGTTACAGCTGATAAACACACACATTTCTAAATCTCTGCTAACGTTACCCATATAGCGTAACAACATATAAAAGAGATTAAAATGCCACCGGATTTTAAACTTTAAAAACACAAATGGCACAAAAAGACAGCAACCTAGCTAACAGCCTAGCATGTTAAATGCTAGGTTTGGTTAGCTAACGTTAGCTCGGGGTAAATCTACCTAATTATTATAGCAGTTAGTACCAGCGTTAACGCGTTAAGCTAACACATTAACCGTGATAACACATGTACGACAAACACTAAAGATACTTACATTTAAATGATTATTTCGTCGTCAGCGATGCCGCTCCAATCCCCGCTTAGGTCCGCC
>NC_050194.1:5587788-5590288 GCF_008315115.2 Sander lucioperca | reverse complement strand
GTATGTGTGCCTCTCTGTCTCTGTCTGTGTGTGTGTGTGTATATATGTGTGTTGCGTGTGCTTGTCTGTGTGTGTGTATATGTGTGTGTATGTGTGTGTGTGTGTGTGTGTGTATATGTGTGTATGTGTGTGTGTGTGTGTGTGTGTGTGTGTGTGTGTGTGTGTGTGTGTGAAAAACTGAAAAATGACGTCAAAGAAGTGCTCTTTTATATATGTGGTAGCCGTAATATGCTTGTACGTGTGTTTCGGTGAGCCCAGAGGGAAGATATGGCATTTTAATAGTAGCCTACATTTACGGTAGCTAAATGTAGACAGAGGGAAAATATTTCAGTCGACACGTTAAGTAGAACCGAAATGAGGAACTGAAATTTGAGTTCTAATCCGGTCCGATTTCGGTACCCAACCCTACCGAAGACGGGACCAGGCCGGTTATGGTGCCGTTTCTGTGGCGATTTGCAGATTATGTGTATCGGCCTTTTATTTGACCGATAAGCAATAAAGTTAATTATTTAAAAAAGTGTACTTTGGCTTTGTGTCTGTCTGAGATGCACCTTTATCAGCTTCAACTTTTAAAAAAAGACGACAAAAAGGTGACAAAAAGGCGACAAAAAGACGACAAAAAGGCGACAAAAAGGCGACAAAAAGACGACAAAAAGACGACAAAAAGACGACAAAAAGGCGACAAAAAGACGACAAAAAGGCGACAAAAAGACGACAAAAAGACGACCAAAAGGTGACAAAAAGACGACAAAAAGACGACCAAAAGGTGACAAAAAGGCGACAAAAAGGTGACAAGAAAATGACCAAAAGGCGACAAAAAGGTGACAAAAAGGCGACAAAAAGGCGACAAAAGGTGACAAAAAAATGACAAAAAGGCAACAAAAAGGCAACAAAAAGGTGAGAAAAAAATGACAAAAAGGCGACAAAAACGCGACAAAAAGGCGACAAAAAGCAAAGTGAGTGAAAATGAAGTAGAAAGACTCACTTTCCTTCAGATATTCCAACAGGTTCTCACGCCCATTTCTTAAAATATGGACGCTTGGTCAGGTGATCTTTGTTATTGATGCTAAAAGTCTCCTTTAGCGCTATAAGTAAACGCTCTTGGTCGGGACTATTGGCGTCCCTTTAGCGCTATAAGTAAACGCTCTTGGTCGGGACTATTGGCGTCCCTTTAGCGCTATAAGTAAACGCTCTTGGTCGGGACTATTGGCGTCCCTTTAGCGTTATAATTGAACGCTCTTGGTCGGGACTATCGGCGTCCCTTTAGACACAGTTAAGGAGAAGCTCGTGGGTGGCTTACGGGACACGGGGGAAGAACGGGACGGTTGGGTGGTCGTGGGTGGTGATGGTGCAGTGGATATGACCCATACCTTTGGTGTGGGAGATGCTGGTTTGATTCCCACTGTGATACATCAACCAGTGTGTCCCTGAGCAAGGCATTAACCTCTAGTTGCTCCAGAGCCGTGCAACCTCTGATATATATCAATTGTAAGTCGCTTTGGATGAAAGCGTCAGCTAAATGACATGTAATGTAATAATGTAATGGGCTTACACTTCCGTAATACGCGGCAATAACGGGACGCTTAAAGAAGGAAGCGACTTTAGGAAACGTGCCGGGCGGGACACGATCC
Organism: Sander lucioperca; assembly: GCF_008315115.2. Classification (NCBI taxonomy): domain Eukaryota; kingdom Metazoa; phylum Chordata; class Actinopteri; order Perciformes; family Percidae; genus Sander; species Sander lucioperca. The sequence continues at coordinate 5,588,657 of NC_050194.1, read as the reverse complement.
CCGGTCTCCTGGGTGAAAGTCAGACGCTGACAGACGCTGTCCAAACGTCCGTATTTTACGAGCTCGGAGTCAGAACGGGTTGGATATTCATGGTTCCTTTCCACTCCGTCTACAGAAAGAGAAGAGTCTGGAAACCAAGAGGAAGTGACTGTTCCTCACCATTTCTGCCTTCCCTCCATCATTCATTCATTAAATTAGGAGACAGGACCGTGAGCAGCAGGTTCCTCTCCAATCTCAGGAGAAAATATGATTCTGAGAAGCAAAAAACGAAGTTTAAAGTGAGTCCGGGGACATTAAATAATCTTCACACAGTTTCCAGGACAACTACAAAACAGGTTTAAATTCCTCTAAATGGGCAAAACTGTGTCTGTGTGTGTGTGTGTGTGTGTGTGTGTGTGTATCTGTGGTGTGTGTGTGTGTGTGTGTGTGTGTGTGTGTGTGTCTGTGTGTGTGTGTGTGTGTGTGTGTGTGTGTGTGTGTCTGTGTGTGTGTGTGTCTGTGTATCTGTGGTGTGTGTGTGTGTGTGTGTCTCTGTGTGTGTGTGTGTGTGTGTGTGTGTCTCTCTGTGTGTGTGTGTGTGTGTCTGTGTGTGTGTGTGTGTGTCTCTCTGTGTGTGTGTGTGTGTGTGTGTGTGTGTGTGTGTGGTGTGTGTCGTCTGTGTGTGTGTGTGTTGTGTGTCTCTGTGGTGTGTGTGTGTGTGTGTCTCTGTGTGTGTGTGTGTGTGTGTGTGTGTCTCTGTGTGTGTGTGTGTGTGTGTGTGTGTGTGTGTGTGTCGTGTGTGTGTGTGTGTTTCTGTGTGTGTGTGTGTGTGTGTGTGTGTGTGTGTGTGTGTGTGTGTGTGTGTGTGTGTCTCTGTGTGTGTGTGTGTG
>NC_050194.1:5574421-5581921 GCF_008315115.2 Sander lucioperca | reverse complement strand
TGCCTATCTGTCTGTGTCTCTCTCTCTCTCTCTCTCTCTCTCTCTCTGTCTGTCTGTCTGTCTGTCTGTCTCTCTGTGTGCCTTTCTGTCGCTTTGCCTGTCTGTCTGTCTCATTGTCTGTGTGTCTCTCTGTCTGTCTCTCTGTCTGTCTGTCTGTCTGTCTGTCTGTCTGTCTGTCTGTCTGTCTCTCTCTCTCTCTCTCTCTCTCTCTCTCGCTCTCTTTCTGTCTGTCTGTCTGTCTCATTGTCTGTCTGTCTGTCTGTGTGCCTTTCTGTCTCTTTGTCTGTCTGTCTGTCTGTGTCATTGTCAGTCTGTCTCTCTGTCCGTCTGTTTGTCTCTCTCTCTCTGTCTCTCTCTGTCTGTCTGTCTCTCTCTCTCTCTCTGTCTCTCTCTCTCTCTCTCTCTCTCTCTCTCTCTCTCTCTCTGTCTGTCTGTCTGTCTGTCTGTCTGTCTCTCTCTGTCTCTCTCTCTCTCTGCCTGTCTGTCTCTCTCTCTCTCTCTCTGTCTCTCTGTCTGTCTGTCTCTCTCTCTCTCTCTCTCTCTCTCTCTGCCTGTCTCTCTCTCTCTCTCTGTCTCTCTGTCTGTCTCTCTGTCTGTCTGTCTGTCTCTCTCTCTCTCTCTCTCTCTCTGCCTGTCTCTCTCTCTCTCTCTCTCTCTCTCTCTCTCTGCCTGTCTCTCTCTCTCTCTCTGTCTCTCTGTCTGTCTGTCTCTCTCTCTCTCTCTCTCTCTCTCTGCCTGTCTCTCTCTCTCTCTCTCTCTCTCTCTCTCTCTCTGTCTGTCTGTCTGCCTGTCTGTCTGCCTGTCTGCCTGTCTGCCTGTCTGCCTGTCTGCCTGTCTGTCTGTAGCTTGGTTGTACAGTATTTGATCAGGTTGTTGCTATATATAAGTTCAGGGTTTTCCCGACGTCCTAAAGTTTGAATGAATGAATGAAACTAAAAGACTTGTAATGATTGTAATCTATCTTTTGATGCTTTAAAGAGCGTTATTTATTCATTATCTCCTCCAGCCTTTCCAACATTTTATCTCTCCCAAATGATGTGAGAAAGAGACGCAAAACTACCACAAAGGGACATATAATGTACGGGAGAAATTGCATTTTTTAAAATAAAAAAAACGGAACATGTTCTTGAGGAATGGCGCCTAAACTCCTCTGCAAGTTTAAAGTTCAAAATGTGAGTTAAATAAATCCCCCGGTATGTTTCCACTCAGTAGGACGGCCGGCCAGGCTGCAGTCTGTCCAGAGTCTCTGTCAATGATTAGTGAACAGACCTTGACCTCTCGCCGCTCGCTTCAAAACACCAGCGCTATCTGTTGTTGAGCTCCGAGGAAAACATCTCCGAGAGGACACACAGTCACAGCGTGGACGGGAGACGGGAGCCGTGTTGGAAATAGAAAAGTTCCCTATATAGGGCGTTCACCGTTTAGGGCCCTATTTTAACGATCTAATCGCACGGCGTGAAGCGCCTGGTGCAGGTGTGTTTAGGGCGTGTCCAAATCCACTGTTGCTAGTTTGACGGTGTGTCCGTGTGCCGGGGTCATGGTTCTAAAGGGTTGTACTTAGTGTCTTCATTAATCAGAGGGGTGTTTTGGGCGTAACATGCAATCAACCAATCAGAGATCATCTCCCATTCCCTTTAAAAGCCAGGCGCGTTTGGACCTTGGAGCATTGCTATTATGATGGAGGATTAGCACCGTAATATTTTTATTTGTAATCTTCTGCATGTGTGTGTGTGTGTGTGTGTGTGTGTGTGTGTGTGTGTGCTGCTGTGCGTCCCTGTGTGTGTAACAAGCATAGTGTGTGTGCGCTGTGCACGAGCCTAGGAGCATTTTACTAATGCTCTGTTAAGATAAAAATAAAATGCTGCGTTATTGACTTTAGACCAGGTTTTTGTTGGTCAATGGAGCGATCACTTCCTGCTGCCTCAAGATAGCAATACTTCCAGAATGCACCTGAACACACCTCCTTGTAAGACCAGCACACCCAGAATGCACCTGAACACACCTCCCTGTAAGACCAGCACGCCCCGAATGCACCTGAACACACCTCCCTGTAAGACCAGCATGCCCCGAATGCACCTGAACACACCTCCCTGTAAGATCATGGGCCACAGATGGTTGCAGGTGCATTTGTTATTTAAACAACTTGGGCGCTGGACGGAAAACTGACAATTGCGTTGGTCTTAAACTAGTAAAGACACTTGCGTCATTCACCCTTACATATAGGCCACCATAAAATACCCACAATGCACAGCTAATTTGAGCGTACCCTACATACTATACACTATAGTTGGATATGTGTGGAAGTGTAAATGACTTTGGTTTTTGTAGGAAACATAAACACCATGTTGTTTTCTGTGGTTTTCCAGTGAGCACCACTAATTTCCCTGATTTACATATCGCTGTCAATCACACCCAATGGAATCCAATCAGAAAGCAGGCGGGGACGGACTGGCGGGGACGCAGAAGGAGGCGGCACTGCGGGAGCTAATGCAACGCACAGGATACCAACTACAGCAGGTAACCGAGGCCGTGATCACATCCGGGCACTTTTCTAGTTCACCCTCTTGTTGTCTTCCAACACGTTCTCACACTCATCTCGTAAAATACGGACGCTTGGTCAGGTGCCTTTGTCGTTGTTATTGAGGCTAAAAGTCTCCTTTAGCGCTATAAGTAAACGCACTTGGTCGGGACTATTGCCGTCCCTTTAGCGCTATAAGTAAACGCGCTTGGTCGGGACTATTGCCGTCCCTTTAGCGCTATAAGTAAACGCGCTTGGTCGGGACTATTGCCGTCCCTTTAGCGCTATAAGTAAACGTCTTGGTCGGGACTATTGCCGTCCCTTTAGCGCTATAAGTAAACGCGCTTGGTCGGGACTATTGCCGTCCCTTTAGCGCTATAAGTAAACGTCTTGGTCGGGACTATTGCCGTCCCTTTAGCGCTATAAGTAAACGCGCTTGGTCGGGACTATTGCCGTCCCTTTAGCGCTATAAGTAAACGCGCTTGGTCGGGACTATTGCCGTCCCTTTAGCGCTATAAGTAAACGTCTTGGTCGGGACTATTGCCGTCCCTTTAGCGCTATAAGTAAACGCGCTTGGTCGGGACTATTGGCGTCCCTTTAGCGCTATAAGTAAACGCGCTTGGTCGGGACTATTGGCGTCCCTTTAGCGCTATAAGTAAACGCGCTTGGTCGGGACTATTGGCGTCCCTTTAGCACTATAAGTAAACGCTCTTGGTCGGGACTATTGGCGTCCCTTTAGCGATATAAGTAAACGCGCTTGGTCGGGACTATTGGCGTCCCTTTAGCACTATAAGTAAACGCTCTTGGTCGGGACTATTGGCGTCCCTTTAGCGCTATAAGTAAACGCGCTTGGTCGGGACTATTGGCGTCCCTTTAGCGATATAAGTAAACGCTCTTGGTCGGGACTATTGCCGTCCCTTTTGACGCAGTTATGTTAAGGTAAAGGTTGTGGGTGGGGGTACGGTTCTGTGACACGCAGGAGGAAAGAAATAAACGACTATAGCGAGCGTGACCAGCGGGACGTGAACCCCTCTCTCCTGGTGAAAGTCCTGTGTTTGACCCATCCACCCCCCCAACCAACCTCCTTACATACTACTCTCTAAATCCTCTCTAACTGCTGCTCTCCCCGGGGCGTTACACAAACACGCTGAAAGACGCCTTTTTCGTCTCATCAGACGCTGACAGCCACCGTCCAAACGTCCTTATTTTATGAGTTCGGACCAAGCGCGTTTACTTATATCGCTAAAGGAGACTTTTAGCGTCAATAAGAACGATGAAGGTGAGATGAGTGTGAGAACAACATGAGTTGCAACATCTGTGGCAATTTCACAGAATCGCAAAATATTTCGTGATGGGCCCACGGAAGAATTACGTTAAATGAACACACACATAAGTTCAGGAAAAGTTCGTGGGTGGGCTTACGGTTCCGTTACACGCAGGAAGAACGGGACGGTTGGGTTCAGGAATAGGTCGTGGGTGGGCTGTAGGGCTGTGGTTTTTCTTCAACGCTTTGGTCACTTTTTTCAACATTTTTATGGATTTTTCCCCGACGTTTTTGTGACTTTTTCAATGTTTTGGGCACTTTTTTTGACGTTTTTGGCTCTTTTTCTAAAGTTTGTAGGTTTTCTTTCATTGTTTTTGTTGCTTTTCCTAATGATTGCCGTTTTTATATTAATTTCTTCTTATTATTTTTTTTTACATTTTCAGTGCTTATTTCAACATCCCACATTTTCTGTTATAAAAAACTTTGAAAAACGGGTCAAATTTGACCCAAGGACAACATGAGGCTTAAAAAAGAAGCTGTTGGTTCCCAAAAAGCAGCCGAGAGCATCTTTTGTTGCTATAACAACTGCTACAGTATCCAAGAGTTATTCACACTTAAAAATAGAAGTACCGTTGTTTACCTAAAAATGCTTTTTACAACATTTTACGCTTTCTTTCGAATTTTTTTTTGGCGTTTCCCAACGTTTTTTTCTGATGATTTTTTTCAAAGCTAAGTTTCAAAATATTTGGCACTTTTGTGCACACGTTTGTACGATGCTTTTCCGACGTTTTTTTTCCTGCAATTTTCCCGATCTTTTCTTCAACGTTTAATGGAATTTTTTTGACAATTTCACTGTTTTTCCGATGCTTTTTCGAACCCTTTTTCCGAAGCTTGTTGGTTCTTTTTCTTATGCTTTCGACACCTGAAAATAGACTTGGTGCATACTTTAATAATCATTACTTTGTTTGTGTTTCAGGAGAACGGCCAGCGGCGGTACGGCGGCCCTCCGCCCAACTGGGAAGGTCCGCCGCCAGAGCGAGGCAGCGAGATCTTTGTGGGGAAACTACCGAGAGATCTGTTCGAAGACGAACTGGTTCCACTGTGTGAGAAGGTGTTATATAATATCTAATATCTATTATTAAAGTGCCCATATTATGAAAAAATCACTTTTTCTGGGATTTGGGGTGTTATGTTATGTCTCTGGTGCTTCCACACACATACAAACTTTGCACTGCTACAACACACACAAGTTCATCATAATCTACAAAAGAACTACTTCCATGTGCGCCCTCATTTAGAAGTCTCCCAGCTAATCCTGTCTTGTAACTGACCAAAGTTGTAGAAACAGCCTTTCTTTTACTGTCTATGGAGCTAGATAGCTGACATGATCTACATCTGAGCTACTGGGCATGTGCAAATGCAATCAAAGATAGTACAGAAGAAGAAGAAGAAAAGAGGTCTCACTCTGTAGCTAAAACAGAGACCAGCTGAAAAGAGGATCTGCAGCAGTGAGAGAGAGCGGTGCAGTACAACAAAAATATGGTGTTTTTTGAAAATTAAACCATGTAAACCTATTCTGGTACAACCTTAAAATACAATTATGAACCTGAAAATGAGCATAATATGGCTGCTTTAAGAAGTCAGCATGTTGTTCTCAACTACTACTACTACTCAATCAGCTATTTTGTATATCAGTCCCTCCAGAAAAACGTGATTATGTGATCGCATAATTCAATGCATATTCTTTCGCTGCATAAATTGTCGATTTCCGCGCAAAATATGCGGGGCTTGCATGATTTCATAATCCCCGCATTTTCGTTGCAAAAAAAGTCGCATATATCTTAGCAGAAAGTTGAAAAATGTTGCGCTTACTTCACACAAGAGCAGCCATTTTCACCTGTTGCCATGGGAACGTTATGAAGTGACGTAATTACGTGACATGAACATCATCAAAAAGCTGCAAACCCCGCGATGAAGCCACGATGAAACCGCAGTTTTTGCAAGTTCCCGCAATTTTTACAAGTTCCCGCAATTTCATCGCATAAAATTGCATAAATATTCCGCATATTCCAACACATTTTTTAAGAAAACGTGCCGCATAATCAAGGATTTTTGCCCACAACAATCACAAAAAAAACTCTGTATTTTTCTGGAAGGACTGCTATATATTTCTTTCTGTATTTATTGTTAAGTCTTATTAATGCTTAATACGTTTGTTTATGTACTGTATGTATGCACCAATCAAAGTCAAATTCCACGTAAGGTAACTACACTCTAAGAAATGTCTGTGTATTAACAGTTGTATGACTGTAGGCTATATTTTAACAGAGATTGTCAATAGAGCTAGCCTGGAAATCCCAAGGGGGTAAGCGTCTGTCAACAAAGCGTAGCTCCTATGGCGCCATTCTGATGCTACCAAGCCATCACCTCCCGTTAGCATCCCATTGACTGCCATTCATTTTGACGTCACTTTGACAGAGAATAACTTTACATCTGAAGAGTTTAAAGACTCTATTTGTCCGTTGTTTATTTCTAAAGAAACACGACAATGTATAAAAGGCTCCATTACCTTGTAGCTCACGTTATGGCTCCGTAGCAGACGTTTTTATAAAAATAGGCTAACGATTGGGTCATAACCACGAGACTTACTGTCTCATAGTAGAGGAATTACCGTATAGTACAGGAGAAGCTCTCAGGCAGTTTGGACTTCCATTAGCTGTTTAAGTTTAATTACTAATGTTAACTATCATTTTAGTGATCAATAATTAGCCTGTGTCTATGTTATCTCCTTACATATACCTACGCTCTCCGTCTCTGCTAGATTGGGAATGATTGAGATTTCTCTTGGCACAGCTACCAGAAGACTTCCAACTTTCAGACAGGTTGCTCACGTCACATCTACGTCTTCAAGCTCAGTTGGAGGCTGCTCAGTAACGCTCAGCCATCACCGGGAAAGAGACTTCACTGGTCTCCGTCCAGAGACACGGGACCTGCTGGTCCATTCTTATATACTGTCAATGGGAAATCCAGACTCAAATCTGAAAGAAATTGAAAATCTCACTGCACACAATTAGATAACACTACGACCAATCACAACAATACACGGAGTGAGGTATCCAGAGCCCCATACGCTTAGCTACCAGCGGAGCGAACTGGTAGATTAATCTCTTAGCTACCAGAGGAGCTAACTGGTAGATTAATCTCTTAGCTACCAGCAGAGCTAGCCGTGGCCGCCATAGCCATCTTGAAATGTCTACTAATGACTTGGACGTCGCAGCGCTGTCGTCATCTGTTTAGATCACCTCTGGCCCGCCTATATCAGATACAGCGATGTGATTGATGCAGCTCGGCTACAAGGGCATAGTTAATGAGCATCATTACTGAATGCCAGAGTGACTCGCTGAGTAAATTACAATTGTGCTCTCACGAGAAGTCTGGATTTCCAGGGTACAATAGAGCGGGATTCACAGTTTGAATGCATTGTGGGCCTTTATCTGTGCTCTGACAACTTTCGGCGGCCTTGGAGGCAGAAGCGACACGACTTTATCCGTCATCTGATTCTGATTCTACACTGTTGGAAAAGTCCGTAGTAATACGGGCTTATATACTGTGTTAATATAAAGGAATTGTCTGTAACATTTTTTCACAGGTGATTTTCCTGTATATTGTTCTACAGAACTTTCCATTTTGGGATTAACAGGAATGTCCGTAAATTTAA
>NC_050194.1:5506921-5571921 GCF_008315115.2 Sander lucioperca | reverse complement strand
GCACTTTGTGTGTGTGTGTGTGTGTGTCTGTGTGTGTGTGTGTGTGTGTGTGTGTCTCTGTGTGTGTGTGTTGAAAAAGTTTTTAATTTAAAATTTTGACCCAGAACAACTGGCCACCCTGTCTACTCAAACTCTACTTAAATTTGCAATACACCATTTCCAACGCCGCACACTCAACAGTGTGCGCTGTGTCCGACCGCTGCACAAATGCAGGGTCACGTGTAGCGGCGTCCGCCAGTAACCCCGGCGCGCACGGAGGAGCGAGGGTCCGTCCAACTCTGCTTGCAGCTTTAATTTTGTTTGTAGTAGTGTGTGCACGCCTGAGCAACTACGTGGGGCTCCAGATTTTCTCCCTTTCATACTACTCGCTACGGCGTCAATTCACACGCAATCGCAAGGTAATGTAAGTCAATGGAGGCCAAACGGCGTTGATAAACACGCTAAAAAGTGTGTATGCGTCTTGATAACACGCCAATAATGGTATACGAATTTGCGTGTCATACATAATAACGCCAACATTACAATATATTAAAAGTCTAAATCAAAGTCTACCTTTGACTGACTGTAAGATGGCGTTATCAGCCAATCCCAGCCTGTGTCACTGGGTCAGCGTCCAATGGGAGTAGAGCTCTGATGAGATAAACTCTATATGATGGGAATTATCAGATCTATCAGAAACAACCGTAAATACATTTAAACCTGGAGTTTCCTGCTAGTGTCCGTGTTCAGTCGAGACGTTGTTTTACTGTGCAGTAACGGGCGTATTATATTAGTTATTAAACTGTCTGATAAAGAAGTTCACCTTGAAGCTCCAGTGATAAGATAGAGAAACAGTTTTACTGAACATTGAACGTTTGTGCAACATGAAGCCAGGCTGAATGAAATAAGCTGAGTCATGGTGGGTAAAAAGTCTTGTTTTCAGAGGGAGAACCATAGTCAGTATATATAACGGACCAGCAGGTCCCGTGTCTCTGGACGGAGACCAGTGAAGTCTCTTTCCCGGTGATGGCTGAGCGTTACTGAGCAGCCTCCAACTGAGCTTGAAGACGTAGATGTGACGTGAGCAACCTGTCTGAAAGTTGGAAGTCTTCTGGTAGCTGTGCCAAGAGAAATCTCAATCATTCCCAATCTAGCAGAGACGGAGAGCATAGGTATATGTAAGGAGATAACATAGACACAGGCTAATTATTGATCACTAAAATAATGTTGACATTAGTAATTAAACTTAAACAGCTAATGGAAGTCCAAACTGCCTGATTTGTTGCACCGTCCACATCTTCTTCTAAACTTGACCTTTTCAGAGTGTAGATAACTGGTTTCTCGCTGCCTTTTTGTCGCAGCCTTTTTCGTTGCCTTTTTGTCGCTATTTTCACTCCATTTGTGTCGCCATTTTGTTGCTTTTTTCGCAGCCTTTTTATCGCCTTCTCACTGCCTTCTCGCCATCTTCTCGCCACCTTCTCGCCTCCTCTAAAGTGTGTCCAAACTTTTGACCGGTACTGTACTTCTATTGACTTTTCTGAGTCTGGCATTGACAGACCTTCCTCCACAGCGCTGCTAAGGAAGGTCTGTCTAGCATTCCTGGATGGGAGAAAAACATGCTCTGGTTTAGTGGCATTTCTTTAAACTAATCACAATCATCTTGGGCGGCACTAAGCTCCAGACGGAGCCACGGTGCCTCTACTAGATAGAGAACCAAGCAGGTCTGCCTTATTGCACGATCCAAATACTCTTCCAAGCCTGCCAGCGTGTAGCTCGCTAGCTCCAAGTTTGTTGTTGTTTTACAGATGAGAACAGAATTTGAGAACGGCAACACACAGAGAGCGGAAGGGGAGGTGCATCCGGCGTCAAACGTCAGCCAATTATCCTGGAAATGTACTTCCGTTGATTCAGACTACTGACGTACTGATGTTTGTGTTTTTGTTTAGTTTTTCTTATTGACAAAATGGCAACATATACGTGCAACAATTTTCACGGAAAGATTTATGCCCAATGACACAGTTTAATGTTGACATTAAAACAAGTGACCAATTTGTTTCGTACGATGTACTGTGAGCTAATATGTGCACATTAGTTTCTTATTATTTCCAGTGTAACTTGAAGACAAATCCATTATTATAACAAAGACTTTAAGGGCCCTATCTTGCATCCGGCGCACCATAAAGCCAGACCCAAGTGTCTTTGCTAGTTTAAGTTTCCCGTCCAACGCCCACGTCGTTTTGTGCCCATCTGTGGCCCATGGGCATGCTGGTCTTACAGGGAGGTGTGTTCAGGTGCATTCTGGGCATGCTGGTCTTACAGGGAGGTGTGTTCAGGTGCATTCTGGGCGTGCTGGTCTTACAGGGAGGTGTGTTCAGGTGCATTCTGGGAGTATTGCTATCTTGAGGCAGCAGGAAGTGATGGCACCATTGACCAACAAAAACCTGGTCTAAAGTCAATAACGCAGCATTTCATTGTTATTTTAACAGAGCATTAGTAAAATGCTCCTAGGCTCGTGCACAGCGCGCACACTATGCTTGTTACACACACAGGGACACACAGCAGCACACACACACACACACACACACACACACACACACACACGGACACACAGCAGCACACACACATGCAGAAGATTACAAATAAAAATATGACGGTGTAAATCCTCCATCATAACAGCAATGCTCCAAGATCCAAACACGCCTGGCTTTTAAAGGGAATGGGAGATGATCTCTGATTGGTTGATTGCATGTTACGCCCAAAACACCCCTCTGATTAATGAAGACACTAAGTACAACCCTTTAGAACCATGCACCCGGCGCACGGACCCTTTTTTTCCTCTGTCAAACTAGCAAAAGTGGATTTGGACACGCCCTAAACACACCTGCACCAGGCGCTAAACGCCGTGCGCTCAGATTGTTAAAATAGGGCCCTAAGAATGAAACCTACCTGTCGCCTCTCTCAGGTCGTATTCAGCTGTGGGGTCACGCCATCGCCGTGGACTGGGCGGAGCCAGAGGTTGAGGTGGACGAGGATACCATGGCGTCCGTCAAGATATTGTACGTCAGGAATCTGATGCTTCAGACAACCGAGGAGACCATCGAGAAGGAGTTCAACAGCCTCAGACCAGGTACTATGACACAACACAACCCAGCTGTCGACTCTCACAGCTCAGTGTCCCTGATTTAAGACACATGAAATAAAAAAGGACATGCAAAGGAGACCCAGAAAACCCTGAGGGGGATTGGCATGTTAGGTTCCCTACTGATATTCAACAAAACATAACATAAAGAGAAAAATAAAAAACATATAGTCTGTGAAAAAGGGACAGAGGAAAGGAACAATCAAATGAGCGTACCAACTGGGAGTAAAGAGATTTGATGACTTAAAGCTGTTTTATGCTTCTGCGTTGAATCGATGTCATACCCCCGTAGACTCCTCTGTGTCGCCATGGCAGAAAAATATTGACAGAAACTTCGAGAAAAGTGACAAAAGTGTTGAAAAAGACGACCAAAACGTTGGAATTTTTTGTACATTTTGACCCAGAAAAACGAGACGAGGGTTAACATCAAAACTTGATTTTTTTTGAAAGATTATTTTGGAGCTTTTCCCCTTTATTATATAGAGACAGTGGATAGACAGGAAAGGGGGAGAGAGATGGGGGATGACACGCAGCAAAGGGCAGCAGGTCAGATTCGACCCCCGCGCCGCTGCAGGACTCAGCCAACATGGGGCGCACGCTCTTACTGTACGTCCACTCCGCCGCCGACTTGATCTTCTAAAGATACAGGAAGTCATTCATTTTCAATGGAAGCTGCTTCTCTCAGCTGCAAGGAGCGGAAAATCTGTCGGCGTCGCGTTTTGGGCGTTTTGAGCGACCAGAGCGTCAATCAGAAAGTTGAAAGTAGGTCAACTTTATGGTAATGAGCTATGACACGGTTCAGCGGCAACCAATCAGAATATAGACGTCCTTCACGCTGGCTGATTCCAGAGAAACATACGATGTAAACTTTGGTTCCTACCAAAACATTAGTTCAGAGAAAAAGGAGGAGAAGCTCATCATGGCCGTTGCTGGGTTCCCTATCATTTATGATATTTGCGTATAGGGACCAGTTAACGTTACCTGCCGGTCACATGGTCTCTAAACAGTCCGCTCACGGTGAAGTCCTGCACGGATCAACAGCTGGCAGCTGCTCGCTCTGCCTGCACGCTGCTGCGGTTCAGCGGCTAACGAGCGAGCTAACTGCTAACAGACACCGCTGCGACCAACAACCAATACACATTCTGTCATTATATATGTCATTTATAAAAGGTCTCTAGTGTCAGTGTATTGGCCGTGCAGTGGCTGCTTGATCTTTTTCCATGATGAACATAGAATGCTGCTACGTCAGAGCGGCCAAAGCCTCAAACAGCTTCCCCGGACTTTCTGACCAGCGTCCTCGACCGGGCGGCCAGAGCTTCTTTGCAGCTCAAGTTGGCGGCCGTGTGTACGTACAGTTACTGGGTGAGCTAGAGGCCGCCCCGCAAAACTTGATTTTTACAAAAGAGTTTGTTGTTTCAGGTGCAGTGGAGCGAGTGAAAAAGATCAGAGACTACGCCTTCGTTCATTTCACTCAGAGAGAAGACGCCATCAACGCCATGAACGCCCTCAACGGAAAGGTCAGCAGCTACAAGAGTTCACACGTTGCAGGACTTTTACTTGTAGTGGAGTTTCTTAGTACTGTTACTGACGTAAAGGATGTGAATACTTCTTCCACCACTGATGGCTTGTGAGTATTGCACAAAGACAGACTTCCTGCTCCCTCCAGGTGGTGGACGGCTCTCCTATCGAGGTGACTCTGGCCAAGCCGGTGGACAAGGACAGTTACGTCCGATACACCAGAGGGACCGGAGGACGCGGAGGATCTCTGCTGCAGACTGACTACGCTGCCTACACTCTGGGACAGGTACAACCCCAACACCAGCTTCATGTGAGTCCTGTAAGTGGACTTCCTCATCCCAAAATATCACAGCAGGGTTTGTTCAGGGGGAGGAAACATCAACAGAGATGTAAGGGAATAATTAAGGCTATTTTGTAAGAATAAAGATCAGGATCCAACATATCAAATAAGATCAGCATACGTATATTGAATTGTTTATTAAAATACTGAGATGTATGTGTGCTTTTAGATTTTTTTAGGATGTTTCATGGCTCATCTAAGAGTTTTTTGAGTATGTTGTAACATCAGCTGAGCAGCTGCAGCCTGAAGGTTAAAGCCCAGGAAGACAGCAGTGTAGTAGATATGATACTTTATGGATGGATGTACATGTAATGTCACTGTGGTAAACAGCTCCATCTAGTGGACAATACAAATCACGACACTGTGAAGAGGCAGAGGAAGGGAATTGATGCAAGGCCTCTTTCACACTGGATGCCTGGCGTGAGCGTGTCGGCTGCGTGGCGTGTCCGTTTTTATTTGGGCTTCCATGGTAACAGGTTAGAGCGTGCACACTGCCTGCATGACATGCACGTCTCAGAAAACGCGTGCATGCTAGAAATAGGACCGACGCCTATTTTTCACGCGACACGCAAGTATGTTGGAAGTGTTTCCAGGCAACATAGAATACAAAAAGATGTTTATATGTCATTTAGACACGAATACATTTAATAAATGACATGTTGATGATTGAAAGTCTCGAGGTTTTGACATAAATGCAGATATAAATGTTAGTTCGATGGAGCATACTAATGAATTTTGTCTCTGTTTTAACATTTACTAATGAATTATCCTGTTTGTTTTTTTTCTTTCGTCCTGTTTTACCTATTTTGATATAGCAAATGCTGCTGCTGTGTATCTTTTGTCCTTTTTATTGTAATATCTACCTGATGGATGGACTACAGATGGAAATTAGCCCTTGGGCTACAATCTGGCACTTTTACGTGTACTTCTGTACATGTTCATCAAATGTGCATTGTCCTGAAATAATAAATAATAATAAAATAAATAACAATTTAAAAAAATAATAATAAATAATTATCCATTTTCTAATATTGCACCTGTCAGTACAGAACAAAATATTCCGGAGCCTATTTTGTCGTCAATCCTGCCGACGTTGTCTTTGCTGTAATCAGATCAGTATATATTTATGTTTATGTTCATGGTAAACATCCATGTGTCCAGACAAGGCTAGCAGCAGCAGCAGCAGCAGCAGCAGCAGCAGCAACGCCGCGTCAGACACGTTTCTGGTGTGGAAAGACATAGAAAACGCCACGCAGCCGCCACGCAACAGAAACGCCACGCTCACGCCATGCAGGCAGTGTGAAGGAGGCCTTAGTACCCACAAACAGATATTCTTATTATTTTTAAGAGACCAAAACCCCAAAAGAAACAAAGTGCATGAATCAAAAAGCAAAACACAATCAAACCATCGATGGGTTGGTTCCATTTTGTTTTGTTTGTTGACTTCAGGTTAGAATAGAATAAAATAGGTCTTTGTTGTCATTGTCACAGGTACAACGAAATTTAAAGTGCTCTCCAGTCAGTGCATCATTCATTGAGTCTATAAAAATATAAAGTGCTTAGAAAAGAATAAATAGAAACATGTAGCAGCGTTAGCAGCATACATAAACACACACAGTCATACATACACAGTCATTGCATAAAAACAGTATGAACATACATCTACAGACATGCATACTGTCTGTCATTGCATTGATCTATTTCACATCAGCTTCCATATTCCACATTATTTTTTGCCAACCCAGTCTCACGGCAGTTTGTGTAAATGTCACGTTATTTTTAATCTATTGATATGTGTTTACGGGGACGTTTTTCTCGTTTTTTACGTGTAAATGTCACGTTATTTTTACATGTTCACGGGCACGTTTTTTTACTGGGAGACGGCTGAAAAGGATGCCCCATATGTTGGGAGGCGGCCGCTGGGGACACAGGCGGGAGACAGGCAGGAGACGGCCGAAAAGGACGCCCCATATGTTGGGAGGCGGCCGCTGGGGACACAGGCGGGAGACAGGCGGGAGACAGGCAGGAGACGGCCGAAAAGGACGCCCCATATGTTGGGAGGCGGCCGCTGGGGACACAGGCGGGAGACAGGCAGGAGACGGCCGAAAAGGACGCCCCATATGCCGGGAGGTGGTTGCAGGGGACGCGATACAATAACGGGATGGCGGAGGTTGGGTTTAGGAAAAACACTACGGGGAAAGGACGCCTCACACGCCGGGAGACGGCCGCTGGGGACGCACGACAATAACGGGACGGTTGTGATTAGGAAGACTACGGGAAACAAAACGCCACACGCGGGACACGATCCCCGCTCGCCCGGGTGAAAGTCCTGTTGTGTTTGACCCATCCACCCCCCGCCCAGCCTCCCTACGTGGATTTTCAGCTCTTTATACGACTCCCTACCATTTTTGTGCTGTGGCCACGAAATATGCTTCCCATTGAAATACATTACTTCACATTTTTGTGCTGGCCACCACGTAAAAAACGAGAAAAACGTGCCCGTGAACACGTATCAATAGATTAAAAATAACGTGGCATTTACACAGACTGCCGTGAGACCGGGCTGTTTTTGCAGCTTGCAGGTTGCTGTTGGATCAGAGAATGACCAGGGCCAGTTTTTCTAAAGTAATCCATTTCGGGATTTTGGATCACGGATTGGATCAAATATTGGAAATGGGTTTTTCAAAAGCAAAAGAGGGATTCTGAACTAAGATCAGAGCATGTAATCTGATCCTACATTTGATCTGGATCAAACCTGTCCTCGGAACTTGGATTGGGGTCTATTTTATCCAAAAAAAAACAGGATTATCCTGATCCAATCAGAAGGGAGGATTCAGTTGGGATTTTTCGAACCAAATAAAACCAGAGTGTTTTTTTTTTTAAGTGAATGATCACAAAATCAAATTTTACTGATGATATAAACATGTCTTCATATTGGAAGCATTTGTGAAGCATCTCACATCTAATGAGATATGGTAAACAAAACAAACAAACAGAAAACAACAAAATAAAGAATGTAAAATATTTCTGTTTATTACAGTTTTTCTGTTTCTTAAAATGAAAACAAACTATGGCTATTAGTGGCCACTGGTATGTGTCCTACCTGTCTGTATGTGTCCTACCTGTCTGTATGTGTCCTACCTGTCTGTATGTGTCCTACCTGTCTGTATGTGTCCTACCTGTCTATATGTGTCCTACCGTTCTGTATGTGTCCTACCTGTCTATATGTGTCCTACCTGTCTATATGTGTCCTACCGTTCTGTATGTGTCCTACCTGTCTGTATGTGTCCTACCTGTCTGTATGTGTCCTACCTGTCTGTATGTGTCCTACCTGTCTATATGTGTCCTACCGTTCTGTATGTGTCCTACCTGTCTATATGTGTCCTACCGTTCTGTATGTGTCCTACCTGTCTGTATGTGTCCTACCTGTCTGTATGTGTCCTACCTGTCTGTATGTGTCCTACCTGTCTGTATGTGTCCTACCTGTCTGTATGCGTCCTACCTGTCTGTATGCGTCCTACCTGTCTGTATGCGTCCTACCTGTCTATATGCGTCCTACCTGTCTGTATGCGTCCTACCTGTCTGTATGCGTCCTACCTGTCTGTATGTGTCCTACCTGTCTGTATGCGTCCTACCTGTCTGTATGCGTCCTACCTGTCTATATGTGTCCTACCTGTCTGTATGTGTCCTACCTGTCTATATGCGTCCTACCTGTCTGTATGCGTCCTACCTGTCTGTATGCGTCCTACCTGTCTGTATGTGTCCTACCTGTCTATGTGTCCTACCTGTCTGTATGCGTCCTACCTGTCTATATGTGTCCTACCTGTCTGTATGTGTCCTACCTGTCTATATGTGTCCTACCTGTCTGTATGTGTCCTACCTGTCTATATGTGTCCTACCTGTCTGTATGTGTCCTACCTGTCTATATGTGTCCTACCTGTCTGTATGTGTCCTACCTGTCTGTATGTGTCCTACCGTTCTGTATGTGTCCTACCTGTCTGTATGTGTCCTACCTGTCTGTATGTGTCCTACCTGTCTGTATGTGTCCTACCTGTCTATATGTGTCCTACCGTTCTGTATGTGTCCTACCTGTCTGTATGCGTCCTACCTGTCTGTATGCGTCCTACCTGTCTGTATGCGTCCTACCTGTCTATATGCGTCCTACCTGTCTATATGCGTCCTACCTGTCTGTATGCGTCCTACCTGTCTATATGCGTCCTACCTGTCTGTATGCGTCCTACCTGTCTGTATGCGTCCTACCTGTCTGTATGCGTCCTACCTGTCTGTATGCGTTAAGGCTCTGGTCAACAGGATTTAGTCATCCTGAAATTTTTAGATCCCAGTGATCCAATCCAATGTTCCTTTAAAAAGCTGTCATAAAGTAAGATGGATCAGGAGATCCTGGATAGGAAAACATGGGATTTCCAAATCCAGATCAATTCGATCCAGATTGATTGATATTAATTTTTTGAAAAACTGGGCCTAGAGTAGGGAGGATTCTTCCTCTGGGGAACATTAATGTCTCATCCATCAAGTATATATTTCACTGGGTGATTCTAAACTTCAGCCTGACTCATGTCCAAACCCAAACGAAATCTGCAAAATTGTTGTTTTTTTTTTAAAGTTTTCAGCAATAATCCACAGAGAAAACCAAATAGAGAAGACCAAATATTCGCGAAGTAATGAGTTGCAGACAACTACTTGCAACGCGTTGGTCTGCAGCGTTCTGAAACCTGCCAGTTTACACCAATGAGACGCTACGAGACGCCTCTTTGTACTTCCGTTCTAACTTCCAACTTCCAGGCTTTTTGTAGCTGAATATCTCATTTGTTGCGTCGAAATAAGAATGTGGATGACGTTAGTGATAGTGAGCTGCTTGCTAAAGTTACATTTCTAGTGATGAATTGGCAAAAACACGTTTTATTTCCCTGATGCATGGCTTCGTCTGAGGCACTCCCTCTCTTCAGTAACTCTCTAGATCGCTCCACCGTACGGGCTTTCGGGTGCTTGTTGAGCCTCCGTTTGTAACAACAATTAAATGGATAATGGATCATTTTATTGTAGTCGACTTTACAAGATGACTTCTCTATTGGCTGTTGAAACAGGAGACGTCTCTTACGTTTTAAAACCAGCCTCTGGAGACTCCACCAACTCGACCCCAAACTCGCCTTCCAGGCAGCGCGGCAATGGTTATGTTTAGGGTTAAGGTTAGGGTTAACTGCCTGGAAGGCGACGTTGGAGGCAAAAAACACCATCGAGCCAGGAGACGTCTCTTACGTTCTAAAACCAGCCTCTGGAGTCTCCACCAGCTGACTTCTCTATTGGCTGTTGAAACGGGAGACGTCTCTTACGTTCTAAAACCAGCCTCTGGAGACTTGACCAGCTGACTTCTCTATTGGCTGTTGAAACAGGAGATGTCTCTCACGTTCTAAAACCAGCCTCTGGAGACTCCACCAGCTGACTTCTCTATTGGCTGTTGAAACGGGAGATGTCTCTTACGTTCTAAAACCAGCCTCTGGAGACTCGACCAGCTGACTTCTCTATTGGCTGTTGAAACAGGAGACATCTCTCACGTTCTAAAACCAGCCTCTGGAGACTCCACCAGCTGACTCCTCTATTGGCTGTTGAAACGGGAGATGTCTCTTACGTTCTAAAACCAGCCTCTGGAGACTCGACTAGCTGACTTCTCTATTGGCTGTTGAAACAGGAGACGTCTCTTACGTTTTAAAACCAGCCTCTGGAGACTCCACCAGCTGACTACTCTATTGGCTGTTGGAACAGGAAACGGGTGTTTGGTGTTTTTTGCCCCTAAAGTCGCCTTCCAGGCAGCGCGGCAATGGTTATGTTTAGGGTTAAGGTTAGGGTTAGCTGCCTGGAAGGCGACGTTGGAGGCAAAAAACACCATCGAGCCAGGAGACGTCTCTTACGTTCTAAAACCAGCCTCTGGAGACTCCACTAGCTGACTTCTCTATTGGCTGTTGAAACAGGAGACGTCTCTTACATTCTAAAACCAGCCTCTGGAGACTCGACCAGCTGACTTCTCTATTGGCTGTTGAAACAGGAGATGTCTCTCACGTTCTAAAACCAGCCTCTGGAGACTCGACCAGCTGACTTCTCTATTGGCTGTTGAAACGGGAGATGTCTCTTACGTTCTAAAACCAGCCTCTGGAGACTCGACCAGCTGACTTCTCTATTGGCTGTTGAAACAGGAGACGTCTCTTACGTTCTAAAACCAGCCTCTGGAGACTCAACCAGCTGAGTCACAACGACACCATCAGCTGGTTTGAGTAGAGCTGAGACAGGCCGGTTCTGTGAAATTCTAAAATGGTTTTGGTCGTTGTGAATCTTTGGTCTGAACTGGGCTTAAAATCTACAAAAATGTCTGCAGAATTCTGCGTCTGCAGATTCCATGTGGAAATTATTTATATCAAAGGCTATAACAGCTTTCTCACCCTTTCCTCCTCCAGGTGTACGACCCCTCAGCGGCGTATCTCGGTCCACCCGTGTTTTACGCCCCCCAGGCCTACGCTGCCATACCAGGTCAGTTCCGATTCCCGACGGCCAAAGCTCACATTGGAGGTCGAGGTCTGATCAGGACGCCATCGGTCAGAGGTGAGGACGGATGCACTTTGCTTACCTCCTAAATCTGAAACAGAAGAAACTAGGGCTGAACGATTTGGGAGAGAAAATCAAATTGGGATTTTCATGCCAGATATTGCGATTAGGATTCGTTTTGCGATTTTATTTTCTAAAAAGTTTAGTTTAAGTTCAATATTCACTATGTAACAGACAGCAGCTCAGTGATGTAGATACATCTCAGTTCCAAATATCGGCTATCAGTTTCATTAACTACTAATCGGTATCCGACCGGTCTTTAATCCGATCAGATCCCTAATCTACATATTGCAGCTTCTCATGTCATATTAAAGTAATAACAAATAAATGAAAAATCCACTGAAAATAATACATTTCTATAAACAATCTGAATCATTATTCCAGCATTTATCTCATGAAAAAACAGTAAATATAATAATGAAAAGAGGAATAAAACAGGATAAACCAAATGTTACACCAAACATCCAACAAGATATTTCACATCACCTTTTTGTCGCCTTTTTTTCGCTATTTCGTTGCCTTTTTGTCGCTATTTCGTTGCCTTTTTGTCGCTATTTCGTTGCCTTTTTGTCACCTTTTTGTCGCCAGTGTTGGGCAAGTTACTTCCAAAATGTAATACATTATAGCTTACTAGTTACTGTCATTTGAGAGTAATTAGTTATATTACAATATTACTGTCTCTGAATTGTAATGCTTTACACTACTTTTGTGTTACTTTTGAGTTACTTTCACCAAAATAACAGCGTACCGTCTCTGGTTCTGGCTCTGACCACGAGGAACATCAATGGGACAGCTTGCTTCAACGCAGCGTAATAACTCCTGAAAATAATATCCATCTCAAAAATCTGTCTCTGCAGTCATCTCAACCTCCGAATACAGCAACAGGAAATAATACTCACGGCTTTTGTTTTTCCTGTGAAGAAATGTGTCACGGTGTGGGTGAATTCTTAAAAAAACCAATGCACCACTAAATGTTGCGTTAAAATGCGTTGTAACTCGCGTTACTGAGACTGTAACGAGTATAATATTACCGAAATTTAATTACTAATGCGTTATATTACTGCGTTACAGCAAAAAGGAATACATTGCTGTTATTGCGTTACTCCCATCACTGCTAATCGCCATCTTGAAACCTGGATTTTGATTTGAAAATGATGAATCGTTCAGCCCTAGAAGAAACTGAATCTGCTCTGGCATGTTAGAGATCATGTTACAACGGGAGCTCACATTTACAAACGGAAATTAATGAATGCTTCAAGGTTTCAGAAAAGCACCCAGAATAATAAGTTTGAAATCAATAAAGGGGGTCCAACCGTCAGCTCTGTGAGCCAATGAGAAAAGGTCCTCAGTTGGACTAGTTGGGCAACATTATACATAGCCTCTATGAATAGAGGCTATGTATATAGTCCCACTGACACACACATGCACGCACACACACACACACACACACACACACACACACGCACACACAGACACACACACACACACACACACACACACGCACACTGGCGCACACACACACTGATGCACGCGCGCACACACACAAGCACACGCCTGAACGCACACACACACACACACACACACACACTCGCACACAGGCGCACACACACACACTGGCACACACACTGATGCACGCGTGCACACACACAAACACACGCCTGAACGCACACACACACACACACACACACACACACGCACACACAGACACACACACACGCACACTGGCGCACACACACACACACACACGCACACACTGATGCACGCGCGCACACACACACAAACACACACACATGCACACTGGCGCACACACACACTGGCACACACACACACGCACACACTGATGCACGTGCGCACACACACACAAGCACACTGGCGCACACACACACTAGCACACACACACACGCACACACTGATGCACGCGCGCACACACACACAAACACACGCCTGAACGCACACACACACACACACACACACACACACACACACACACACACACTCGCACACACAGACACACACACGCACACTGGCGCTCACACACACACTGGCACACACACTGATGCACGCGCGCACACACACAAACACACGCCTGAACGCACACACACACACACACACACACACACACACACACACGCGCACACACAGACACACACACACGCACACTGGCGCACACACACACACACTGGCACACACTGATGCACGCGCACACACACAAACACACGCCTGAACGCACACACACACGCACACTGGCGCGCACACACACACACTGGCACACACACACACAAACACACGCCTGAACGCACACACACACACACGCGCACACACACGCGCACACACAGACACACACACACACACTGATGCACGCGCGCACACACAAACACACGCCTGAACGCACACACACACACACGCACACTGGCGCACACACACAGTGGCCCACACACTGATGCACGCGCGCACACACACAAACACACACACCTGAACGCACACACACACACGCACACACGCACAGACACACACACACACACAGTGCGGTTTCTGTAAGTAAAACAAAATGTCAGCATCTTTGGGTGCTTTTTCTTTGCTCTAATATAAAAATAATTCTAGGTCTGAGATTATAAATGGTATTGCTAGCGAAGGGATCTTCTTAGAGATTTACGACTCATTTCTAATGAAATTAAAAAGGTCTTTTGATTTGATGCAAAAACTAAATCTAATCTTTTGTGTGAGTCTGAGCTCCCGTTGCAGCTGTTTATCATTAAACATGATTGAGTTTAGGATTCTAAGGAAAACGGAAAGCTGTCAGTTGAAAACTCAAAATCTCCAAAACGTTAAATGATATTCAATTTCCAGATAAAAAGCAACAGTTGGTGTTCGAGGGTTTTCACAGGACAGCGTGGACGTTTCTACACAACCCAGTCTCACGGCAGTTTGTGTAAATGTCACGTTATTTTTAATCTATTGATACGTGTTCACAGGGACGTTTTTCTCGTTTTTTACGTGGTGGCAAGCACGAAATACCCTACGGGGAAAGGACTCCTCACACGCCAGGACGCGCCACAATAACGGGACGAAAGTCCTGTTGTTTGACCCATCCACCCCCCCGACCAACCTCCCTACCATTTTCATGCTGTGACCATGAAATATGCTTCCCATTGAAATACATTACTTCACATTTTCATGCTGGCCACCACGTAAAAAACGAGAAAAACGTCCCCGTGAACACGTATCAATAGATTAAAATAACGTGACACACGAACTGCTGTGAGACCGGGCTGTTCTACATGATCAAATAGATTTCTGTTGGTGAATTGATCGTTCTGCTTCTGTCTGAAAGCAAAAACCCACTCTCTCCAGTTACATGAATTTAACCCTTGTCTTGCCTTCCCCGTCGACCATGATGCAACTTTTAGTTTTTCTGGGTCAAAATGTCAAAACAATTCCAACATTTTTGTCAACTTTTTTCGACACTTTTGTCACTTTTTTCAAACTTTCTGTCAATATTTTTGCTGCGCTTTTTTGACGTTTTTTTTTTTAAGCTTTTCCCATGTTTTTGTCACTTTTTTGGGTGTTTTTTTGACATTCCTTTCCTGCATTTTTCAACGTTTTATTATCAATTTTTCTTTACATGCTATAAAATTGAATAAAAAACCCAAATTCAATGGAAGTAGTGAACTGATCGTGTATTTAACTTCGAAGAGCGTCGTAGGGAACCATCCATGTTATTTTTGTTTTAAAATTTGGTTGAAAGAAAACCCAAATTTCTGATGTAGAAACTTTTTGAAAATGGGTCAGATTTGACCCGAGGACAACAGGAGAGTTAAAAGTCCAACTGAACTGTATCGAATCAAGATCACCCAAATATAAAGAATGTTTTCTCAAAATGATTTGTATTCCTGAATATTGTTAATGATTAAATATGGTGCACAGAATCAAAAGTGAAACTTTATTGTTGATGAAAATATTGAATCAGAATAAGAATGTTACAAAAAAAACTTTAAGGGCGTTTTCACACCGACAGCCTTTAGTTCGGTTGAATCGAACTAGAGTTTGTTTGCCCCGCTGGTGCGGTTGGTTTGGGCAGGTGAGAACACGGCAATCAAACTCTGGTGCGCACCAAAAGCGGACCAAACAAGCGTACCGAGACCTGCTTGAGTTGTGATCTCGGTGCACTTTCAATTCTACTCTGGAGCAGTTCGTTTGTGGTGAAAACGTGATCCGTACTCGAACCGCACCAACTATATGTACTCCTCCAGTCTGAGCTGATGTCTCCTGTAGTCAGGTGTGTTCAGCAGTCTGAGCTGATGTCTCCTGTAGTCAGGTGTGTTCAGCAGTCTGAGATAATGTCTCCTGTAGTCAGGTGTGTCCTCCAGTCTGAGCTGATGTCTCCTGTAGTCAGGTGTGTTCAGCAGTCTGAGCTGATGTCTCCTGTAGTCGGGTGTGTTCACCAGTCTGAGCTGATGTCTCCTGTAGTCAGGTGTGTTCAGCAATCTGCGATGCAGAAGAGCAGCAAACTGTAGAAGCTTGCAGTGTTTCTATCACAGAAACAGACTGCGGTCAAGCTTCCCGTCCGTCACTCGTATCTCCGTGGTCAAACCAGCTGCTGCTAAAATTGGAGACAGACGCCGTCAGAGCAGAGCGAAGTCTCGGTGACCAGAGCAGACGTAGTAACGTCTTTTGCGGAACAATGTCTGATCATTTTAATGAAATGAGCTGGTTTGACCACTAGACCAGAACACAGGACCTTCTTCCTGTATTTACTTTCTTGCTTCCGCCAACATATCCAACCAATAAGAGGATTGAATGTTCTTGCCTGATTTGTAATGGTGCATTTTGGTACGCTTGGATTTTTCCAGGTGTGAAACCAAACCAAACCAAACCGACCAAGGGCAAATCGCTCCAAGTTTACTAACTCACCAATTGATTCGGACCAAAGCAAACGAACTACAGGTGTGAAAACGCCCTAAATTTATAAACTGGAAAATTAATCATCAGCAGAAACAAATCCTCAGAGAATTTGAAGAAGAACCCGGCAGATAGATGTCAGGTGGAGTTCAGTTACCTTTGTACCTGTTCACTCTGATTGAATAATTGTCTGACTGTGTGATTCTTCTTCCCGGTTGATTTCCCGGTGATTTGATTGATTTCACTGCCTTTTCGATCTCCTGTAGAAATTTACATGACTGTACCTGTAGGGGCTGCCGGGGTGCGGGGGCTGGGCGGGCGGGGATACCTGGCCTACGCTTCCGGGGTCGGAGCCGTGGGTGGAGCCGGCGCCTCCTATGGCCTGAAGGCCGACAAGCAGGCAGAGGAGAAGCTGTATGACCTGCTGCCAGGCATGGAGCTAACCCCGATGAACCCTGGCGCCATGAGCCTGAAGGCCGCCGCCATCAAACCTGCACCACAGGTAACTGAAAACACCCGAGAACCAGAACACCTTTGAAGGATTATACCGGCTGATTATAACTTTGGTCTCACTTTTACAGTTTTGTCCCCTATTCTCTCTCACATTCTCTGACTGTACGGTTGTGCGAAATCTGGGCGTCATTTTTGACAAATCAATGTCTTTTAACAGTCATGTAAAATCTGTGGTTCGTTCCTGTTTTTTTCCATCTCAGGAACATTGCTAAGATTAGATCTGTGGTTTCTAAAAAAGAGATGGAGATGCTTGTTCATGCTTTTATTTCTTCACGTTTGGATTACTGCAATGTACTGTACACTTGCTTAAACAAGTCATCCATGGACAAATTGCAAGTTGTACAGAATGCAGCAGCAAGACTTTTATCTAAGACCAGCAGGAGATCGCACATTACTCCTGTGCTTAAGGCGCTTCATTGGATACCAGTTGGTTTTAGAGTGCATTTTAAAATTTTAATTATTACCTACAGAGCCTTGCATGGTCAAGCTCCCTCTTACATCCAGGATCTACTGCACGCACACACTTCTGGACGCTCTCTGAGGTCTTCAAGCCAAGACCCTTTAACTGTTCCCAGAACTCGTTTTAAAACAAGAGGTGATCGTGCCTTTTCTGTGGTGGCTCCAAGTCTCTGGAGCTCTCTCCCTTTAGCCTTGAGAGCCTTGGATTCTGTGGAAACTTTTAGAAAACACCTAAAGACACATCTTTTTAGACAAGCATTTAATTAGCCATATGGTTTTGTATTGTATTTTATGTGTTGTTCTGTTTTTGTTTTTACTGTAAAGCACTTTGTGTCCCCTTTTGTCTGCGAAAAGGTGCTATATAAATGAAGTTTACTTACTTACTTACTATTCCAATCCATAATAACATTGTACTCGCCAAAGTCGATTTAGGTTTAGGTTTAGATATGAGGACGTATTTCCTGCCACCACTAGGGAGCGCTAACTTATGAAACACTCCTGTGGGTCGTATTGGGGTGGGGGGGGGGGGGGCAAACAATCAACATTGTCGTATGGTTTGGTTTCGTATTTGTTGGCTCTATTAGCTTGTTGTGGAGTTCTTCTGCCCCCTAGTGACCAAAAACAACATTTCATATTAAAATAATTTTCTGCAGAAGTCATTGACAAACTGATAATGGCTGATTACAACTTTGGTCTCACTTTTACAGTTTTGTCCCCTATTCCAATCCATAATAACACTATACTCACCAAACTA
The DNA here is from genome assembly GCF_008315115.2 of Sander lucioperca. Classification (NCBI taxonomy): domain Eukaryota; kingdom Metazoa; phylum Chordata; class Actinopteri; order Perciformes; family Percidae; genus Sander; species Sander lucioperca. Next base: position 5,553,705 of record NC_050194.1, on the reverse strand, counting down.
CTCACTGAGATCTTGGAAGCAGGAAATCTCCCTGCGGCCCAGAAAGGATTTTCCCCAAAGGCCACAATTGTAAAAGACACTGTTCTGCAGGATGCTCTTAACATTAGCTAGAGGTAAAATGTTGTCTGCAGGTCACAGAATCTGGTGTAACAGTGGCAGCAGGCTTAGGCCGAGCACTCGTCCTTCTCAAGTTATCAATGACACAAGTTATTTCTTTAACACAACTTTGATTATTTGAGAGAGGACTTGTCGTTCCTTGTCATGAGTACTTATCAGCAGATACTACATTTTGCGGTTGTTTCGTTGACTTTGATGAAGATTTGATATGGGATTTGTTGGCTGCAGAGCTTAACCAATCCAGGTATTTTGAATTTACCCCTGAAACACCCGAAACCAAACGGACTGAAATGATGAACATCATGAATGTGTTTCTCCGTCTGTCTGTCTGTCAGGTTCTGGAGGAGTTGTGTCAGAAGAATAACTGGGGTCAGCCTGTCTATCAGCTCCACTCTGCCATCGGTCCGGACCAGAGACAACTCTTTCTCTACAAGATCACAATCCCAGCTCTGGCTACACAGTACCCCAACGTGTAAGGGCCTTGACACACCAACCCTACAGCCAAACTTCGGTAGAAAGGGCAGTCGAACTGACTGCCTCCCCGAGTTGGTCCAAAAAGTGCCTCAGAACACACCTAAGCGACGCCGACTTGAGCGTACGTTGTGTGCGAGATGTAATACGTCTCTGTAACAGCAGGCGGCGCTAATCTGTATTGTCAGCCAAAAAATAAAAACTGGCAGCTGATTGGACGAACGCGTCACGTGGGTCTGGCTTCTCCAGAATTTCAAAACCAGACCATCATTGCGCCTCACATATTTTACAAAAATAGTTCACCGAAACATGTTTCTGAAAACATTTTAAGCGAGAAATAGGCCGTGCAGTTGCTGAATCTGTCTTCATTTCAGATCGACAAAGGTCAGTTTAACAGATTTTCGTCAGATTTTGAGAGACTTTAGTCACGCTCATCCCGCTCGTCATTTCCGGGTTAGCACTCCACCAATCAGATTGCCCCCCCTCTGACCCAGCAGGTCACGTCGGCCAAAATGAAGGCCGATGGCTCCTCTGACTGATGACGGCACGAAACACACCGAACAGACTCGAGTCACCGACCTCGCCAGACTGTCCGACGGCCGATAATCGGGTTGGTGTGTCAGGGCCTTAAGAATACTAGTACTTCTGCTCTAAACTGCTACTACTCGAATACTTCAGAAGTATCTACGGCTGCTAAACTAATACAACTACCACTTCTGTCTACCAATACTATGCTACTACAACTACTCCTACTACAAGTTCTAGTCCTACTAGCCCCTCTTCTCATTTCTTAATCTGTCCATTCTTGATTCCTTTCCTTGTGTCCTCTCCTCGTGTCTTAAACCCTGTTCCCGGCTCACGGTCACCTCGGCTAAATTAAACTGTAAAGACCGCTAAACTTAACTCTCATGTGACCGGCCAGCGGTCTCCGTAATCTTCTTAAGCTATCATACGAATTGTATAATCATACGTTTTTGTAAGAAATCATACAGTATAAACCCATTCATGAGAATCCGTTGAGTTAGTTTCACCACTCACTGAGCACTTTGTTTTACAGATATTAAGTGTTTTTTTTATCAGTTAATGCAGAAGAGTTGAACAAAGTTAAGTTCAAGCAGCAGTTTATGGGGACACTTACATCCCACGATACATTTATATGAACTTCACACAAAAGGTGGTCATATTATTCAACTACTTTTCTCTCTCTCCAGCCATCCCTTCACGCCTGCTAAGCTGTGTGCCGCTGTAGAAGAAGCTAAAGTCCATGCAGCAGAGCACACGCTGCAGACGCTTGGCCTGCAGACAGATGGCAACGCTGACAACGGCTGTGCCAGTGCTGGCGCTGTGGCCTCGGTAGCCTTCCCAGGTATGTGAAGGTCCGTACCCAAAGCCAATTAACTCTTCACCTAACAAACCACTAACAGACTCAGCTGATGCTCACACTGCATGCAGAAGGGAGACTGTCCTTCCCTTAAAACGCCAACCTGATCTCACAGAATTCCATGAAATGAACACGGCTCCTTAACTCAAAATCTGTGGCAGTTTCACGAATCGCAAAACATTCTGTGATGGGTCCATGGAAGAATTCCGTTAAATAAACACGGCCCCTTAAGTTAAGGAAAAGGTCCTGTGTTTGACCCATCCTCCCCCCAACCAACTTCCTTACACGGAATTGCGGCCTTACATAGTACTCTCTACCGTAGTCGCTCTTAATGCTACTATGTTATGCTACTAAATGTCATCTTCTCATTGACTTTATATTGGCATTGGCATTGTTTTCCGTGGTGGCCACACAGATTTTTCACACATTCCATGCCACCACCACGTAATGGGCTGTTAACAATTCGTGATCATTTCACGGAATTCTGTGCGACCAGGCTGAAAACGCTCAAATAAGTTGTTTCTTCCAACATCATTCTGCCCTTTATTTAGGTTTGTAGTGGCAGCGCCCTCTAGTGGCCGTAGTAGTTCTGATGGGAGCAAAGCAGGAAGTAAGGTGAGGAAGTATATGAGCGCCAAATGTCCTGGTAAGGAGGCAGGTTGGGGGGCGGGGGGGTTGGGTTAAACAAAGACAGGACTTTCAGGAAACAGAGTTTTTTTTACTTGACAGAACAAACGGAGCTACGTCACGTTCTGCGTAGTCTCACATGTCCAGACCTTCCTCCAAAACGCTGCGGAGGAAGGTCTGGCCAATCCACACAGCATGCCGTGGTGGGAGAAAAACCTGCTCTGGTTTATTGCCATTTCTTTAAACCAATCACAATCGTATTGGGTGGTGCTAAACTCCGGACGGAGCCACGGTGTTTCTGCTAAATAGTCTCAGGAAGGAACTTGTTTTGGTGGAACATGTGTACGTTCAAAAGTAGTTTTAGTCGTGCAACAGAAAACTCTGATTGGACAGATAGTCTAGCTAGCTGTCTGGATTTACCCTGCAGAGATCTGAGGAGCAGTTAACCATAGTCCTCACAAATCCACCAGAGTTTAGAACGCCACACCGGAGCAATTTGGGAAGTAGAACGTCTTTGATATAAACTACGTTCTGCGTCACGTGGTACCCTTCAGGAAGTGAAGTAACGTCTGATTTAAATCTCCATCTTTTCATTAACTTAACTCAGTAGTTTTGGTGGCTAAACCTAACCAAACTGGGACCGTTTCACCACGGTAACCACGTGTTTAAAACCGACACCGTTAACTTCTCTGGTTTAGATATGAGGACATATTTCCTGCCAACACTAGGGGGCGCTGACTTATGAAACGCTCCTGTGGGTCGTGTTAGAGGAGGGGGGGACAAACTTGACATCGTCGTATGGTTTGGTTTCGAACTTGTTGGATTCATTAGCTTGTTGTGGAGTTCTTCGGCCCCCTAGTGGCCAAACACAACATTTCATATGCAAATAATTTTCTGCAGAAGTCATTAAAATACAAATACAAAAACAAAGAATTCACACACAAAATCACTAATCATTGACTAACTAACTAACTAACTAACTACATAACTACTAACATATAAGTCCAAACATAACAGCTTACTGTGTGGTAAAGGAGTCATTGATGAAAGGCTGTGAGTTTTTGTCTCGTCTCTCTCCAGGTTACACTCTGGCAAGCCCGGTGGCGTCTGCGGTAGCCTCCCAGCTGAAGCAGGCTGTATCTCTGGGTCAGGACCTGACCGCCTACACCACCTACGAGGGATACCCTGCCTTCGCTGTGGCGACACGTCACAGTGACGGCTACGGCGTTTTCTAGAAGAGAGGTTTACAATGACGAAAAACGCTCTCAGCTAAAGATGCATTCACACCAAACTGCTCTCCTTTCACATTGCCATTTTTAAATCTGTTTGAAAAGTTTTCAGTTTCTGATCAGTATAAGAAAGTAAGAATGAATGAACTGGATCATTGGTGAACTCTTTCTCTTAATTCAGTTTCATCAGGACATAAAATGAGGTAGTATTTGATAGTAGTATATGATCCCACATTTCGAAGATTATTCTTAAAATTAGGCCCTATGTTAGGGTTAGGGTTACATTCCATCTGTAGTCCATTACTACTGGATAATAGGTTGTTTGTAATTGACTACCAAATTGGGAGAAAGGGGGATAAAATCTGATAGAAATTTATGAAAAAGGAAATGTGGGATCATAGGGCCTAATTTTGAAAATAATCTTAGAAATGTGGGAACATAGGGCTCTGGGAACATAGGCCCAGTTATTTCTACAAAAACAGAAGTGTGAATGCACCTTTATGCTGCAGTTTTTTTTACAGGAAGACAAATCCACGGCGGACTTTGGTCTCGTCACAGACACGTTTTAAAAACCGCTGCTGGAAAACATTTTGGACTCGTCGGTCGCCCTAAAACAAATTCCTTACCTATCACATTTTTTTTCTTCTTTCATATAATCTGTCTCTGAATTATGCGTACGTACATATCTGTGATTATTTAGTGATTTATTAAGTAGTTGGCAGACGGCCTGTGATTGGCTGTAGGATTGAATTCATGTTTTGATCAGTTAACTTTTTTTTAGCAGTTTTTAGTTTTTCCGTAGTAGTATGTTTACGATATCTTTTAAAACTGAATTGGCTCAATAGAATATGTTATTTCATATTGTAACCCTGTGTTGTTATCTTTAAGATAACTGGGATTTGTAGTTATTTTTAATGTCTTTCAATTGCAAAATGTAGTTTTGCACTCTTGTGTACTTTTGACCCTTTCAGTGGTTTTACCGAAGTCTGAAATTGTTTGAAGATACAACTGAAGTTTGGACAGAAAGGGATTTTTTAAATGCAAACCCTGTTTAAGTCACTATGGCATTCTGGGCTTTGTAGTTCTACAAACTGTGAATCTGTAGCTTTTAGTTTGCATACATCTGAACTTTGTGTCTTGAGCTTTGCTCCCTCATCACCGTCATTCAAGGTGCTGTAGGTAGGATTGTGAAGATCCAGGACTTAGCCAAAGAATTTGAACATCAACAACTTCTCAGTCCCTACCCCCTTTCCGCTAAAGCCCAAAACGGTCTCCTAAGCCCCTCCCCCCACAAGGGAGAATGAATGCGTGTGCATGAGCAGTGATTGACACACAGTTATACACCCCCCCCCCCCCCCCCCGGCCCTGATTGGTGCATCTGAACAGGGAGCTGTGGATTTTTGCAAATCGCACTCCAGGCTGTAGGTGGAGCCAGAGGAGATGGATTTATTTTAAATGACCTGCTTCATGTAGTTCTACTGGAACATAGGGTCAGTTTCAGCAAATATGACAGAAAGTTAGTTTTATAAGGCTTACCTACTGCACCTTTAAGTTTAGGGACCGATACTTTGAGTAAATGTTTTCAGATTTCCTGCCGTCATATTTGAGGTGCTTTACGATCACATAAAGCCCTTTTGTGAGCTTTTTTTAAACTTTATTACGACCTGTAGTACTGCTTTTCTGCAACAGTGATGGCATTTCATCAGCATATTATAAACAAACCTGAATGCAAACCTCAGAACAGGAACAGAAACAGATTTAGGTCTTTCGCTTTCGGTTGATGTTTCCTTTCCACGTTTCAGTATTTTCATGTTCACATCGCGCGTTATTTGTTCCACTTCTACCTAAAACATCAGCCAGCTGCGACTCTAAATCTCACCTTGTCTCCGTTTTTTAAATCTGTCGGCAAACAAGAACATCAAATCCCCAACCTTAAAGCTCCACTGTGTAAGAATTTCTCCCATCTAGTGGTGAAATTGTATATGACAACCAACTGAATATTACTTTCTACCCCACCTCACTTCGTCCGTGAGTGTTCCTTCCAGTGTAATAATAGTTCTACATTTTCATTATTTTGGTACCATTTCATTTCTAACATCAGCTATCAGGTTCCCAAACGAATGCAAGCTAATGTTAGTAAAGTATCAGCGTGATTCTCCATCTTCAACAGGCTTTCAAATCTGCCGGCAGAAATCTCCCCCTGGCATTCATCACGGAGCCACTAAGTGTAAAAGCGCGAAACCCGGAGTTATGTCCCGCTAATGTATTTTAAAGATGAAGGCACAATGAATTCTGAAGGGCAGATTCTACACGTTCAAGAAACTTTGATTAGTTGGTGGAAGTAATTACACATGAATGAGCACATATTTGTAAAAGAACAAAGAGGTTTTTGCTAAAAATCAACTCAAAACATTACACAATGGAGCTTTAAGTTTATAGCTTTTGGGGTTTTTTTGTTCAATGACGATATTTTAGTTTATTAGTCTTCAGTTTACAGTCTGCAAGAAAAAAAATGGGTGTTTGTTTTCTTTTGATTTGAAAGTAAAGTCAAAATGATGTTAAAACTTCTACTTAAAAAAAAACATCAGCCAGCTGCAATCCTAAAACTCACCTCCAAACCCCCAAGATTACGTTTATAGCTTTGGGGTTTTTTCCATCCTACGCTAAAGTTTTGAAATATCACTTTCAACATCTGCGCATGGCAAGAGATTGTAGTTAAAGGGGTAATAAATTATGGATTGGATTAGAACAAACGCAAACTTTTAGTGGAGATGGAGAGCCCAAAAACACCATCTTAACTTTACTTAACCCTTGTGTTGTCTTTGGGTCAAATTTGACTTCTTGTCTAAATGTCTATCTCAGAAATATTGGTTTCTTTTTAACTACCTAATTTGGATTACCCAAAAAATAACACAGATGATTCCATACAATGCGCTTCACAAGTACAACAAAAGATCGGACCTCTACTTTCATTGAATTTTGGGTGTTTTGTTACATTTTTTAGCATTTAAAAAATGCTAAAACATCTGATCAGCACGTTAACCCTTCTGTGATTATCCTTCCTTTAATATTAGTTTAAATAAATCATAATTTCTGATTTTTTAGCTCAAGAATAAGGTATAATTTTTATTGACCATGAATTCCGAAAATAAGTGTAAAACTAGTTATGAGTTGGTGTTAGTGGTGTGTATACAGTACATGGTAGTAAAAGGAGTGGTAAACGTCCAAAAAAGTGCCAAAAAACATTGAATAAAGCGCCAAATGTGTTAAAAAAAGAGACAAAAACATCAGTTGATTTTCATTTTTGACCAGGAGGACGATGCATGGTCCAACGGAAGACAACCCAAGGGTTAAATATAATGTTTTTCACTAACTAAATTTTTTCTCAGTTTGAGTTTAAAGGCAGCCAACTTAAGGTCCCACTTAAAAAAAAAGGAAAGAGCTTTAACATTCGTGTGTCTTCACAATCTGAGCCAATAAAAATACAAACTTAAAGTGTAACTCTCACCAAAATGCAACCTAGGGGCTTTTGGTGAATGTACCCGAGTCAAACTTTCGTTAGCATAAGCATAATTAGGACGAAATCGCCACTTTTAAGATTGACCGTATTCTTGTTTTCGGTCAAATGGCCTTTTGAATGGGAGAGCTAGGGGCACTACTGTGATCACATCAAAATCACTATTTTTAAAACACCAAGAAGGCTCGACACGAGACATGAGACTTTGCTCCAAGTATCACCAGGGGCTCTACACCTTAACGAAAGCTTTGTCAACATTGTTTGAGCCTTCTTAGTGTTTAAAAAATAGTAATTTTGATGTGATCATAGTTTCCGTCCTAATTATGCTTTTAAACGAAAGTTTGACTCAGGTACATTCACAAAAACACCCTAGGTTGCATTTTGGCGAGAGTTACGCTTAAAAGCATTAAAACGATCTTCTGTTTACAGACGGCAAGAAAAAAACTGCATTTTTAAAAAACTTTTTATCTGAAAGTAAAGTGAATAATTGGAAGTATGAGTTGGGATGTAGACTTTACTTTTTTTTTTAAATTAGGTCCTATGTTCTCACAGTTCTAAGATTTTTTTTCAAAATTAGGCCCTATGTTTCCTTGTCCATAAATCTGTATCAGATTTGATCCCCCTTTCTCCCAATTTGGTAGCCAATTACACCCAACCTATTATCCATCATACTAACTAACCCTAACCCCTAGTGATTGTGACAATCTCTGCTGCTGCTGATCGATATGAAGTTACTCATTCATAAATTTACTAAAAAGTGTATCCAAATTTTTTTATGGGAGGATAGGGTTTAACTTGAAGGGAAATGTAGGAACACAAGACCTAATTGAAAATTTCCTAGAAATGTGGGAACATAGGGCTGACCCCCTTCCTCCAGTGTTTCTGGAGAGAATAACGACACGCTGACATCCGAGCTGCGAACACGCCGAAGCAGAGACAGTATTAAAGTGCGTGAAGCACTTAGAACTTATTTTTATACCAGGAAAAAGAATAAATATCACTATTTGTATAGAGTTATTGTGCATTCTCTAATTGACCTGGAAACAAACGTGTGAAACTGAATCAATACTAATCTGAGATGAGCAGAGAGAATTGTGGGTATTCTGGAAGGGTTTCATATCATAACCGGAAACTGCTTTGATGAATTGTGATGTTTCATGATCCCGAATCTTCCCCAAATAAAACTAACAAATTTGAAGACGCAGCGTCTCCATTGTGTCTGCATTATTTTACTACATTCATTCTTTCTACTTTTGTTGTCTTAAAGGTCCAGTGTGTAACGTGTTTAGTTGTTCATTATCAAAATCTGTGTTGCCAGTTGCCACAAACTTTTCACAAAATTTGACATTTGCATTTGCATGAACTGGGGTAGATGCTCCATATACATGCTCCATCTTGAAATACATTAGCCGGTAAGGGACATACAGGACATACTGCTCTGCCTTTGGGTGTGTCTGTGTGTGTGTGTGTGTGTGTGTGTGTGTGTGTGTGTGTGTGTGTGTGTGTGTGTAAGGGACATACAGGACATACTGCTCCACCTTTCATGTTTTCTCTGTCACATGATAAACTCACAGCTGCTGCTAATGCTGCTAATGGGTATCGTAGCTTCACGGCCCCGGCAAGTTTGAAGAAGGAAACATGGAGGACCACACGTATTCAAAATCCAAATTTCAGGAACAGGAGTCTTCTTCTTCGCCCAGAAAAAGAAAAATTTTATTAAAAAGAGCAAGAGACCAGCTTTTTGAAGCATGAAGGCTACCGTAGCTGTAATACATACTTTGAACTGCGTGGCGCCAGAGAGTTGATGATATATGATCTCAACGCTAGATGGGAGAAATTCCCACACATTGGACCTTTAAAGTTGGTTAAACCATAAAAGACCTATAAGTAAAGAGTTAAGTGTGCAACCACAGCATAATACTTTATATAGATCCAATCCCAGTGTTTGTTCACAATAACTTCCGGGGTAGAAACCTTCTGCGTCCCGTAAGTACAATTTAACAGTGCTGAGCAAACGGGGACGAGGAACAGCTGGGTCTCATCTCATCTCCTTTATCTACAAATGCAAAAAATGGAAGACACGCACATTTCTTTTCTTTTTTTTTTAAGATTATTTTTTGGGCATTTTTAGGCCTTTGTTGACAGGACAGATGAATAAATGAAAAAGGAGAGAGAAGGGGAATGACATGCAGCAAAGTATCTGAAAAATATCTGTACTTACTGGTACACTTTTTTGTATGTTCTCATAAGAGTACAGTATTGTTTTTTACGAGGCCAGAACTATACCTTTTGCCTAATTTAAGGGTACAAAATGAAAGAGAAGGGAACACGATTGTCTTTCAAAAGGGAACCTCTCCTGTGACAAGCATTTTGGACCCTATTAGGTAAACAACGGTACTTCTGTTTTTGGGTTGTTATATTTACTTGCCTGACGTGGCATTTTACTTGTCCTGGGCCATCGGCATCCTTATTGTTGAGCCCTGAGGTGCCACCACAATCCAAGGAAATCTGCGAGGCGAGAAAGCACAAGGACTCTGGGGAAGAAGCTCAGTTAGTAACATGCATTAATGGAACATGAATGCTCACCACAGGTCTTATTTTCCTGAAACTGGGCACCAGCACAAGAAAACCAACTGATGTTTTTAAATCTTGTTACCGTCTGTGGTGGTTTAAACCTACATTGTGTAATGTTTTGAGTTGATTCTTAGCAAAAAACCCTTTGTTCTTTCACAAATACGTGCTCATTCATGTGTAATTACTTCCACCAACTAATCAAAGTATTCTCGTAAGCGTAGAATCTGACATTCAGAATCATTCAGAATACAGACGAGCGAGTCGCTCGAACGACGGCCACCATGTTCTCCAGCGCCTCCATCTTTAAAATACATTTATAATATAATTCGCCAAAGAGGGACATACCTCCGCCTTTCGCGCTTTTACACTGTGACGAATGCCAGGGGGAGAAGATTACTCACGACTGCCAGCAGATTTGACAGCCTGTTGAAGATGGAGGATCACGCCTATTCTCAAGGACATGTAACAGAGTCACCAAGGAAGTGAAAAAGAGAATTAAAACGACAACGCGACAGGCAAAGCAACAAGACCAAAATTAATATTGGAGTCAAGGGCGGACTGGCCATCTGGCATACGGGGCACTTTCCCGGTGGGCCGATGTGCTTTTTGGGCCGACCACCAACACTTTTTACTTTTTATTTTTTTTTGGTCTGGCCCATGAACTGGCCCATAAAAGTGGTAGACCTAGATCAGCGGCCCATTGTTTTTTCAGTTGACACTGGGCTGGCCCAAAACACTTATATGTTGAACGTTGAGGTAGTAGTTAGTTTAAATGTCCAGTTCATGGTTATCTGTACCTACACATACACCCCCTACTTTCACAATGAAATGGACTAATCCGTAACGGTTCACGGTGCGAAAGATAAACACACAGTGACAGGAGGACTGGGAAGTACCGACTGGGAAGTACCGACTGGGAAGTACCGACTGGGAAGTACCGACTGGGAAGTACCGACTGGGAAGTACCGACTGGTCTCCGTCCAGAGCACGGTCCAGAGTCTATGGGGTCCCTGTGTCCATTTTTTACTGTCTATGGGAAGTACACATAGAGAGACGAAGCAAGACGAGTCGGAAATGAAACGAAGTTAACCAAAGTGGCTCAAATAAAAGAAAAAAGCGAAAAGACAGCCAAGCAGCTAGCTGTGAAGTGGCGCTAGGTGAGGATAACGTTAACCAAGACAATGAAGAGGACATCATATCTTTAAACAGCACTCTTTTTGGGATTTCTGCCTGCATGCAGTGTGGGGTGTGCTCCCGTGGCTGATGATAGTGGTGGTGGTGTCGGCTACAGTGGCGTGCACAGTGAGGAGACTCAGGAGGAGAGGGACAGAGATGAGGGAGTGAGGGTACAACCTGCGGTAAGCACAACTCCCCCTTAAAACACTTTGCCCCTTGATAAAATTAAGCCATAAACAAGTGGTGGACAAACTGTTGATGATAACACTATAACAATAAAAAAGTAGGCATGCTACACTGTATGACTGCATTAGTTCGGCTAAGTGTGCAGGTATCTGAGTCTTGACTGAAGTTGTTCTCACCATTATATTATTATAAGGCTATATTAGCCTACCTTTCATTCAACGAAGTAGCCTACATCTTAATAATAAGCAAAACACCACCTTAGGTTCATCAAACCTTGTGCTTGTGCATTTGTGTCCTTAAAGTAGCCTAGATAAACGTTGGCCATCATGCCAACTTTAACGAGAATTGCAGCTTTTCAATCTGCATTGGCAGACAAAAACTCATGATAGACCTCTTCAAATTAAAGCACAGGACTTCGTCAGTCGTGAAATTATAAAGATATATATATATAACTTGTAGTATGATTCATGAGGAGTAAACCATTTTATTGTATTAATAAATTACACTTTTTTGAAATATTTAATGTGTCAACTCTCACTGATTCTTGCTTACTCATTACATGGCGTTAGTAGTTTTAAGGAGTAGGAGTTGGTATACATATTCAGAGTAGTGCAAGGACGGGTGGTATTTGTGATCTTATGTGGTGGGCCGGTCTCGGCCAAAATGCCAGGGCCGATTTTTGGTCCCAGTCCGCCCCTGATTGGAGTGGCTAGAACACTCACAGACAAAGTCGTACTTCTTGGAATAATACAGCCACCGTAGGAGTTAAAACGTGCTCAGAATGGGAGGGGCTAGAAAGTAATATTCAGTTGGTTGTCATATACAATTTCACCACTAGATGGGAGAAATTCTTACATAATGGAGCTTTAAAGAAGAAAAGTCAGTTGTGTCTCCAGTTGGGCGGCTGCAGCAGGAAAGTAGGGCCCATAATCTTTAAATGGAAAGACATATATAGTCTGATCAGGTGTTAATCACTGCATGAACTGCTAACATGATTCTAAAAGAGGAAACAAGTTATAAGATGAAAAGTATAAAAAGATCTTTGTAGTTCAGGACAGCCAGTTGATGTTTGGTGGAGGCAAGGCAAGGCAAGGCAGCTTTATTCGTAGAGCACATTTCAGCAACAGGGCAATTCAAAGTGCTTTACGTGAAAACAGATTAAAAAATTTAAAACAGATAAAATACGAGAATAAAAGTTACAGTGCAGTATAAGAAATGCAACATTGAAGAGCAATTAAAACAGTTCAATATATAAAAGCAGATAAAATAGGAACAGTTATTTAATGAAAGGCAACATCAAAAAGAAAGGTCTTCAGTCTTGATTTAAAAGAACTGAGAGTTGCAGCTGACCTGCAGTTTTCTGGGAGTTTGTTCCAGATATGTGGAGCATAAAAATTGAACGCTGCTTCCCCCTGTTTAGTTCTGACTCTGGGGACAACAAGCAGACCTGTCCCAGACGACCTGAGAGGTCTGGGTGGTTCATAGTGTACTAGCAGATCAGAAATGTATTTTGGCCCTGAACCGTTTAGTGATTTATAAACCAGCAAAAGTATTTTGAAATAAATTCTTTGAGGCACTGGAAGCCAGTGTAGAGACTTCAGAACTGGAGTGATGTGATCCACTCTCTTGGTCTTAGTGAGGACTCGAGCAGCAGCGTTCTGAATCAGCTGCAGCTGTCTGATTGATTTTTTAGGGAGATCTGTAAAGACTCCGTTACAGTAGTCAAGTCTACTGAAGATAAAAGCATGGACAAGTTTTTCCAAGTCCTGCTGAGACATAAGTCCTTTAACCCTTGATATATTTTTAAGGTGGTAATAGGCTGACTTTGTAATTGTCTTAATGTGGCTGTTAAAATTCAGGTCTGAGTCCATGACTACACCAAGATTTCTGGCTTTGTCTGTTGTTGTTAACATTATCGTTTGAAGCTGTGTGCTGACTTTTAATCGTTCCTCTTTTGCTCCAAAAACAACCACCTCAGTTTTTTCTTCATTTAATTTAAGAAAGTTCTGGCACATCCAGTCGTTAATTTGTTCAATGCACTTAGTCAGTTGTTGTATTGGACTATAGTCCCCTGGCGATAAGGTTATATAAATTTGTGTGCCACCCGCATAACTATGGTAACTTATTTTGTTGTTTACCATAATTTGAGCCAGTGGAAGCATGTAGACGTTAAACAGGAGAGGCCCCAGAATTGAGCCTTGGGGAACTCCGCACGTCATATTTGTATGCTCAGATGTATAATTCCCTATAGACACAAAGTAGTCCCTATTCTTTAAATAAAACTCAAACCACTTTAGTACTGAGCCAGAAATGCCAACCCAGTTTTCCAATCGGTCTAGTAATATGTCATGGTCGACCGTATCAAATGCAGCACTGAGATCAAGTAATACCAAGACTGAAATTTTGCCACTATCTGTGTTTAAGTGGATGTCATTAAAGACTTTAACAAGATCTGTCTCAGTGCTGTAGTGTGGTCGAAAACCCGACTGGAAGGCATCAAAACTGTTGTTTAGTGACAAGAAAAGGTTGAGTTGTTGAGAAACCGTTTTTTCAATGATTTTACTTAAAAATGGAAGGTTTGATATCGGCCTATAGTTGCTCATTAGTGAGGTGTCTAGATTGTTCTTTTTTAAGAGTGGCTTAATGACTGCAGTTTTCAGGGCCTGTGGGAAGATACCTGAGAGAAGAGACGTGTTTACAATCTGTAGAAGATCTGTAGCGGTTTAAAACTCTAATGTGAATCTTTATCTGCTGTACGGTGACAATAAATAAGAAGCTGAGCATCAAGATGATCTCATGTCTTCACTTTGTCTCCTGAGTCTTTCTGTCTGGACTCTCTAATGGAAGATGGACTCATGATGGGTCTGAAATCAGGTGCAACTATCAGGTGTCATGTTGTCTTGTATTTGATTTATTGGGTCAATACTTGAAGAACAAATAACAAAAATGGTACTCAAATATTTTAGCTGAATAACACTGTGCTCTGCTCAAACACGGAAGTACATTAACAAAGCAGTGAAGAAATAAAGAATTATCCCTCGTGTTGTCTTCCGGTCGACTGTGCAACTTTTTGTTTTTCTGGGTCAAAATTTTAAATGAAAAACACTCACACACACACACACACACACACACACACAGAAACAAACACACACACACACACACACACACACACACACACACACACACAGACAGACACAGACACACACACACACACACACACATACACACACACAGACAGACACAGACACACACACTTCTCTTTCTTGCTCTCAGCGAAGGCGGTTGCTTTTTCTCCCTCTCCCTCCCAGGCCTACCCTGCTTGCTATCTTGTCTCGAGTTGTCTGTTGTTAACTTTTTAGAGACTCTCCCTGCAAGGCTCAGGCTCAAATACCCAAAATCATGGAACTGATTAACTGGTCTCTCAGCGCAATTGACACTGTATTCTCGAGGAGGAGCACTAGTACGGGTGAGCCAGCATGTCCTGACGGGACGTTTGCTGCGGGGTATACGATGGACGGCTGGGAGAAATGGCGTGTCGTGTGTCTCTCTGCTCTTTCCGTGGAGGACGTTGAGGATATCTACCTATTTGGAACCCTGATAACTGGACTGCTGCTGATTGGAGGATGCTTCGCCCTGGTTTATCGAGAAATTAAAAAGACTTTGGTAGCTGTCCAAAGCCCAAGGAAGCTGCCTGGCCTGACTGAAGCTGTTGAAAAAGCGATCAGTTTGCAAACTGGGATCATCAGTGCGCAAACTGGGACTATTAATCGCGTGATGGAATACAACATGGTAATGACTCGCGGCTTGGATACCATCATGAAGAAGGTCACGGATTTGGAAAGAAATATTGACCAGTTGAACGGATGAACAAAAGAATGAATGTTTAAATTAGAGCAGCCATTCGTGTAGACCAAACAAATTTAATCTTTCGTCCCCCTTATCCTGAACGGCCTTGCCAAGGCCGTTTCTTGGAACAAACAGTCACCCTGTTGGGGCTCTGCAAGCGAGACGCTCTTGGTTCCTCCCCCGTCTTCCCCACTGCCTGCTGATTGTCGTATCGGTTCTGGTCTGTTCAAGGGTGTCTCCACGGCAACGTGCTGTGTTTTCGCTATAACATTCTGCGGACTGAGACACAAGTGGGCTGCCGGGCTGTGCGTTTCTCAGCCCCCCTACCCTATACTCCCAGTCCCACGCCTTCGCCGCTAAATGTGCAACTGTACATTTATGTTATGTTATGTTCAGCAGTGCAAATGTACTGTTTGTGTGCCTATGTGCTGAGGTGTTTTTTTCCTGTTCCCACACTGTTCTTATCTTTATGAGGATAGTCTAAGAGTTGCTTTTTTTTCTCCCTCTCCTCTCCTCATGTCATGCTGTATCTGTCCCTGTGAGAGTTAAGAGAGAGTTGTGATGGCGCCGCATATGGCGACTTGGTGTGTCTGTGCGTGTTGCTTTAATGTGACATGCACTTACAGCACCAGGACAAATTCCTTGTGTGTGTAAACGTACTTGGCAATAAAGCTTTTTCTGATTCTGATTCTGATTCTGACACACACACTCACACACACAGACAGACCGACAGACACACACACACACACACACACACACACACACTCACACAGACAGACACACATACAGACACACAGACAGACAGACACACACACACACACACACACACACAGACACACACACACACAGACAGACACACACACACACACCCACACACAGAGACACACACACACACACACACACACACACACACACACACACACAGACATGGTTGAAAGAAACCAAAATTTCTGATATAGAAACTTTTTGAAAATGGGTCAAATTTGACCCAAAGACAACAGGAGGGTTAAACTTTATGAAAGAACTGGATGGATTGTTGAAATAATTTCCACATTTGTCTGGATCACACCATACAACTCTCTATTCACTAACATATTTAAGTCAGAATAAGTAAGTTAGCGTTACACATGTTCATGTGATAGTGGTAAATAATGGCAAAATTAAACCATATACAGATTAAACAAAACAATCAGCTAGCTCAGATCTCTCTGGTCTCCTCAGCTTCATATGCATTCTGGGATAGGATAAAGAAACGCTCTGGGTTGCATTTCTTTAAACCAATTGCAATCATCTTGGGCGGCACTAAGCTCCAGATGCAGCGACGGTGGGTCTGCTAAATAGTCTCAGGAAGGAACTTGTTTTGGTGGAACATTTGCACCCTGCAAAAGAAAACTCCTCATACAATATTAAATGAATTTAACTATTGACACAATACAGTAACGTGAGCTATTTAAATTAGCTGGATACATGGTTAAACATAATTATAGACTCACAGGGCCAGATGTACTAACGTTTTTGCACCCATTTCAGGCATATTTGTTTCACAATATGTGCGTAAAAGCATGGCGAGGTATGTACAAACATGCCGCACTAAGGTGAGGTAAAAGCGCAGACTGCCTGTCACAGGAACTGAAAATGGCAAATTGCGCTTTTATGTGTCATGCATATGCTTTCATGGGAGGGTGAAGGGGAAAGTGGGAGTTTCCCATAAAGAGATGGGAGGGGAAGCATAAAGTGTGTCTAATTATGTATTCCGTGGTATGTAGAAAAACCTCCCGTGAAAATTCTCCGCCTCTTAAAGGCAGGTGTAAACCAGGCGCAAGGTTTCCTCGCATATGCCTCCTGGTGAAATGGCAGCAGTAATCCGAGCAAGACGAAGACATAGGCCAAGGAGACGAGCTGAAAGGATCACACTTTTTTAGTTGAGTGAACATGAAATTATTAAGCGTTACAGATTAAGCAGCCATGCAATAATACAGTTACTGGAAGAAATCAAAGATGGCATTGAATCTCCGACTCAGCATTCACATTCCATTCCAGCAGTTGTTAAACTCGCTACATTACAAATATTGGCATCAGGATCATTTCAAACAGTCATAGCATCAGCAGTGGGAATATCGCAGTCTGCCCTCAGCTGTATCATAGCACCAGTATTTAACGCTTTGCTACAGCGCATTAGTCAATACATACATTTCCCCACCACTAATGCCAAAATGACACGCATTAAGCAGGATTTCTTTGACATCGCCCATTCAATTGCGCTTTTAAATGCGCGCAGTTTACGGTATAGTGGGCGGAGAAAGGTGCTGATTACCCGATGAACTGCAGGTTTGGTAAATACGACATAAGCTGAAGTATCACAGCGTGCGCCTTCTGTGGGTTGGCCATGGCGCTGATAACACTACATTCGCAAATGTATGTACATCTGGCCCACAGAGTTCAAGCCAGGAGATGATAGGATATGAACCGAAAAGAATTGTGACTGAATTGTTTCATAACACTGGAAGGAAGTGGCAGTCAAACTGAATGATATCAACATGTGTTTCATGTCTGTGTGTACACGTTTCACTGAGTTATGAAAAGCAAAGGACAGACATTTCTGACCAGTAGGGATGCCACTTTGAGGACATTTTCCCACCGGTTAATAAACTTGTGACATCACTGGTGTTACCGACTACACCGCAATAACTCGATGGCTGTGTGTTGCCTTTCCAGTCAAACTTTTGAATAGAGAAAAAGTTCAGAGAAACGTGGTTATGACAAATTGTTAATTGTAGGTCTTTGACAGGATTTAAACTCCAGTCCTCCTGTATGAAAGTCTGATGCACTACATCCATCCGTCCATCCACCACTTCGACCTCCATGCCCTTCTTTCCATCTCGCTACCAAAACGGTTACACTACTTCCGGCATCGGCACCTGACGTAAATCTGGAGGTGCAGAATTGTTCAATATGGACATTTCTACATTATTGATACTGGGCTGCAAAAAACTGGTTGGATTATCACTTGAGACTGAGAGGAGACATAAAACCAAAGACGATTTTCTTCTTGAGTTTCTCTTCCTGTTGTCATATCAGTATTAGTTTAAAGGGAAAATCTGTGAAACAATTTAAAATCATTGACTGAGTTGATATGCAGTTGTGTGGCAGCTGAGAAATCCATTTGTATGTGAGATGAGCTCTTTGGGGATCTTACTCTGCTGCCT
The DNA here is from genome assembly GCF_008315115.2 of Sander lucioperca. Taxonomy (NCBI): domain Eukaryota; kingdom Metazoa; phylum Chordata; class Actinopteri; order Perciformes; family Percidae; genus Sander; species Sander lucioperca. The sequence continues at coordinate 5,535,375 of NC_050194.1, read as the reverse complement.
ACTCTGCTGCCTGGATTCCTTCCTCTTGAACTGGCGCTCCTTCAGCTCTGCTAGCACCGAGGTTATAATAATCCAGCTCGATGTTCTCCTGTGGGTCCAATTTCTTCCCCCTGGTGGCCTGGAGAGACATGACAGCACACATATATGAGTTACTGCATCACTCATTTTCTTAAGTTCAACAACACAAGCTGAGAGCTTCATTTCAGCCAATTTCCTAATCAACACATTCTCACAACATTCAACACAAATTGCACACCGTCAGACTGGCTGACAAAATCTCCCTGGACTCTTCCCATGTGTTGCATGGGGAGTACCAACTCCTGCCCTCCAGGAGGCGCTATAGGGTCCCAGACTGCAGAAATAACAAATATAAATACTCATTTGTTCCTCTGTCAATATCTCTGCTGAATCAACACAGGAGGGCAAAGAAAGGATAGTTCCCCCCACCCAGTTTCATCTATATATTTATGGCTATTTAAGACCACTCTTGCAGGGCAGGGCCCCCCTCATATTAATTATGTATCTATTTATGGTTTTTTTTATTTTTTGATGCCTATAAGTTTTTAGCTTTTTGTCTTTAAGTTGTTGTGTTGTAATTTTTGCAGCTTGTAATGCAAGACAAATTTCCGTGTCTACGGACAATAAAGTGCTATCTATCTATCTATCTATCTATCTATCTATCTATCCATCTATCCATCTATCCATCTATCCATCTGTATGTATGTTGTTGTATGACTTTTTTGTATTCAGTATACACTGTAAGTATCTGTTTGTTTCTTCTGTAATAATAAAAGCATTATGCTTCTGCCTACTCCTTCTCAAACTCGTCCTTTTTTGTTCTTTGATGTAATCAGCCATTTTTCCAAACCACGACCCACAGGAGCGTTTTCCGTCCTCATATCTAAACCAGAGAATGTAACATTGTGAAACGGTCGCAGTTTGGTTAGGTTTAGGCACAAAAACTACTTAGTTAAGTTTAGAAAAAGCTGGTGGTTTGGGTTCAAATCAGACGTTACTTCACTTCCTGATGTTCCCACGTGATGTAGATCCATTTGTTCCGTAATGTTAAAAAACTCCTTTTCTTTTCAAGCAGGAGATGGACCCCGGTGTGAAGAGTCCTCTGTTTGTTTGTTTGACTTCACATGCCTCCTTACAAGCATACATAAGTTGTTAGTTCAAGCAGCAATTACGACCTATATTTAGGTTTATAGTGGCGTCATCCAAAACTCTAACCTGCCTTCTTACGAGTTTTATTTTTATCTTACAGCGTCGCAGTCTAGATGCTGCTCAGCCCGATGCGTCCCAAGCAGACACTAAGGGCGTGAGCGTGTCAGCTGTGTGGCGTGTCCATTTTTATTTCGGCTCCCATGTGAACAGGTTAGAGCTATTTCTATTTTTTAGAGCTATTTCTAGCTAGAAATAGGACCGACGCCTATTTTTCACACGACACGCAAGCGTGTTGGAAGCGTTTCCAGGCAACATAGAATACGAAAAGATGTTTATATGTCATTTTGACACGAATACATTTAATAAATGACATGTTGATGTTTGAAAGTCTCTAGGTTTTGATATAAATGTAATTTAAAAAAAATCATAATAAATAATTATCGATTTTCAAATATTGCACCTGTCAATACAGAACAAAATATTCTGGAGCTTATTTTGCCGTCAATACTGCCGACGTTGTCTTTGCTGTAATCAGATCAGTATATATTTATGTTTATGTTTATGGGAAACATACATGTGTACAGACAAGGCTAGCAGCAGCAGCACCGCATCAGACACGTTTCTGGTGTGCAAAGACATAGAAAACGCCACGCAACTGAAACGCAACAGAAACGCCACGCTCACGCCACGCAGCCAGTGTGCAGGAGGCCTAAAGGGTGCCGGTATCTGACGTTGAGATTCACTGACCAAGCGTCAGTATTTGATGACTTGTAAGTGAGAACGGGTTAGTACTTTACCTTCATGATGAAATAGATGACAATGGTGATGAACAGCAGAGCCAGCGGCAGGACGACCAGTCTGATGATAACAGCTGCTGGATCTGATGAAACACATTCACAACATTAGATCACTCAGCTCAACAGCTCCCATTAACCATAAACTTCAGTGACTTTGAATCCCCCCGAAAAATCACACATAAGGTTAACTAAAGTCAACTATCGACATTCTCCTGAATGTCCCTGTTTGGTAGTGTTCCCAATCAATATCTTCACATTGAACCACAACAGGAACAATCCTACTTCTCCACCCTTCAGGACACCATTGTCCTGGATAACCTTACAGCTCACACCAGAAGAAAGGAAGACACTGGAAGATCAATGTCATATATGATGTCAAAGATGGACTTACGTGAACAGGTGAGCGCCACAATGGAGGAAGAAAAACCTGATGTTGACATAGACTAGACTTACGTAAACAGGTGAGCTCCAGGACGGAGGAAGATGAAGACAATGGTGTTACACACTCCCTCAGAGCAGATCCAGACTGAACACAGTCGGAGTTGATCTTCCATGCAGATCTGTTGGAGGAGTCATCTCTCCTTCCTGCTGAAAGAGCAGAGCTACAGCTCAGCTTTCTACAGTAAACCGATGCTGATTCCTTCGGGGTCTGGTCAGAGCCATCTACTGGTTTCCAGTCTCCCTGTTTCACCTCCAGTGTTCCAGTACAGCGACTCCATCCTCCCACCAACCTGACGGGATCTAACAGAAACAAGAGAGTCATCAGCAAACAGATAAAGGGAGTTTCATTAGAACATAAATGAACCAAATAAAAGCTGCAGCTCCTCTTCTACCTGAGCAGGTGAGTTCAACAGCTTTTCCAGATGAGCAGTTGTTTCTATCTGAGCTTTTACAGTGCAGAAGAGCAGACTCGTTGCCTCCACACTGGAACTCTTTGGTCCTCATTGGAGCTTCCTCTTCTCTATTGAGCGCCCCCTGGAGGACTGAAGGAGCACCACAGCCAAGCTCCCTACAGACTACCTCTGCATCCTGCTGGTCAAAGTCATCTTCACACACTGAGGACCAGCGCTGGGTAGACTGGTTAGTCTTCACCTCCATTCTGCCTGAGCACAGACTGGTCCCATTCACCAGCCTGACAGAGTCTGGAGAGAGAGAGAGAGAGAGAGAGAGAGAGAGAGAGAGAGAGAGAGAGAGAGAGAGAGAGAATTTAAACTGTATTTGTGACAGTAGATACTACTTATATATCTCATTAGATACCAGACAGATTTACATGAATTATTTCAAAGTTTTATCAATCAGGAAGTCTGATACAGCAGCAGCTTTAGCATTAGTACAGTCTGCAAGTTCTGATGATCAACAACATTGATTTAGATACAAACATATCCACATCCGTCAGGTTGCTGAGCAGACCTCAGTCTCGGCATTTCCTACCAAATAAGGAGACTTTAACTGAGGACATGTCAGAGTCAATTTATACGAAATAACTGGAGGGTTCACTGTCATAGATGATGTTCTTGATGGTCTAACCTAAGCAGGTGATCTCCATGATGGAGGAGGAGGAAACTGATGTTGCACACTCTCTCAGGGCAGATCCAGACTGAATACAGTTAGGACTGATCTTCCATGCAGATTTGGATAAGGACTCATTTCTTATTCCTGTTGAAACAGCAGAGCCACAGTCCAGCGCTCCACAGACCACCGCTGCTTCCTTCAGGGTCCAATCAGAGACATCCACTGGTCTCCAGTCTCCTCGTTTCACCTCCAGTGTTCCTGCACAGTGGCTGGATCCTCCAACCAACCTGACAGGCTCTGAACAGAATCAAGTGAGTCGTCAGCAAATGATAACAGTTGAACAGAAATGAACTAAATTAAAGCTGTAACTCCCTTTCTACCTGAGCAGGTGAGTCCAACAGTTTTTCCAAGTGAGCAGGGTATTTTATTATTTGTTGCATATTGTAGAATATTAGCAGTTAAAGTTGTATTTTGTGCTCATAAAAGAGCTGTGTGCAGTCATTGAGGAACTGGTTCAAGGAAATGTCTCTGACACATACAGTAGGAGGTTAAGCTTAAGCCTTTAACTATAGTTTAAGCCTTTTATGGCATAAGGGTGCATTGTGTACCAGACAAATAAGCAGAAAAACTGGAAAGACAGTTAAGAGAATAGAAGAGGAAGTTGCACCACACAGTGGCCCCGACCCTGACGTGTGTGTGCTCAGTAAACTTTGCTTAACTGAACTCCTCGTCTCAGATTGATCATTGTGTTCTGGTAAACTTAAGTCCAATGAAAGAAGGCTCAGGAATTAATAAATTGGAGGCAGATTTGACAGGCCTTAGGGCCTTATTTCGGACAAATTCCCTTCAATATCAGGTGCCATTTCATTAGCTAGTATATTGCCATTGTAGCTCGGGGGAATTGCCAAACAGCAGCAAGAGCCTCGGTCCCACACATAGAAGATGCCTATAATACAGGATATCCTACTCGTGGCAAGTTGCCCTCCAGGGGAATGGCCACATGGCAGTTTGTCCTGCCGACGCGAACGTAGTACATTCCTACATCAGACTGTGTATATAATGTGGTTTGGTTGGGATATTATGGTCACTCCCTAATGTCCTGAGCCTGGTTCAGATTAGATCCTGGATTCCAAATATCAACACTGTACATATTCTACATTCAGACAATGTGAGGCAACACACTGTATTGAGGAATTCTGATACAGAAGCAGCTTCAACAATAGTACAGTGTGCAAGTTCTTAACAATGATTTAGATACAAATATTTCCATGTCATGTTGCTGAGCAGACCTCTGTGTCTCAGCATTTCTTGCCAAATAAGGAGTTCTTTTACTGAAAACATGTCAGATTAAATTTACATGAAGAAACTGGAAAGATCAGATCTCAGTGATGGTCTTACCTAAGCAGGTGATCTTCATGATGGAGGAAGAGGAACCTGATGTTACACACTCTCTCAGGGTATACCCAGAGTGAATACAGTTAGGACTGATCTCCCATGCAGATTGGAGGGACTCATTTCTCATTCCTGCTGAAAGAGCAGAGCCACAGTCCAGCTCTTCACAGACTACCACTGCTTCCTTCAGGGTCCAATCAGAGACATCCACTGGTCTCCAGTCTCCTCGTTTCACCTCCAGTGTTCCAGTACAGCGACTGGATCCTCCCACCAGCCTGACAGGTTCTGAACAGAAAGAAGAGTCATCAGCTAAAGGATAAATTGAGTTTCACTACAACAGAAATGGTCCAAATCAAAGCTGCAGCTCCTCTTCTACCTGAGCAGGTGAGTCTAACAGCTTTTCCAGGTGAGCAAGTGACGTTTCTATCTGAGCCTGAGCTTCTACAGTCCAGGAGAGCCGACTCGTTGCCTCCACACTGGAACTCTTTGGTCCTCATTGAAGCCTCCACTTCTCCATAGAGCACCCCCTGGAGGACTGAAGGAGCCCCACAGCCAAGCTCCCTACAGACCACCTCTGCATCCTGCTGGTCAAAGTCATCTTCACACACTGAGGACCAGCGCTGGGTAGACTGGTTAGTCTTTACCTCCAGTCTGCCTGAGCACAGACTGGTCCCATTCACCAGCCTGACAGAGTCTGGAGAGAGACAGAGAGACACCACATTCATACCCTGACACAAACCTTTAACCATCATTATGGAAATCATAAATCATAATAAAGCATTATGGTGCGAACATGCATCATTGTTTAACGATGATGGACTGTCCCCCTACCTAAGCTATTTATGCTGTTACAGATGTTGATGGTGAAGTTCTTCAAAATGTCCCAGAGGTTTGAGGAGTCACGAACATAGTATATGTGAGTTTCTTCTGGATAGGAGACAATGGACCCCAGCTGCCCTATGTTGGCATTATCCACACCTGAGAGAAAAATGTCCTGTTAAGGGGGGACACCACCTAAATCCAATATGTTATTTTCATTGCCCAGGAAAGTTCTATCCACATGTATGAATATGAGTTACTCTCTTTCAAAGCCCAAAATTAAGTCTCAAAGTCATCAAATATAAAGAAGCGCAGAGAACTCTCCTTTTTATCATCATCAAATATAAAGTCTGGAGCTGCTCGAAATACAATGAATGGGAGACTAAATCTTGTTTTCTTAATTCTATTGTAGAAAATGTTCCCATATACTCAGAACATTCCCCTGTGTGCTCTCAGTATCATCTATAACATCTTTCCGAATGCATTAACAATGGAGCACTTCCACATGTTTAACTAATGGCATCACAGATTTGAGTTTTAGCACTTTAGTTTCTGAATTTGAGAGGGAGTTGTTTGTGTTAAATAATCATTTTGGATTGTCTTAAACCATAGGAATACCATGTATGCATTTTGAAAATGGCTGTAGTTTGTCTTTAAAAAAGGTACAATGTGTAAGATATGGCCAGAGGTTTTGTTTAAAACATTCAAAAAAAACATACATGATGATATCTTTTGTGGTAAAGTATTGTAGTTTCAGAGCATATCCCAACTTTACAAAACTTTTCTGAGGGTGTGTTGCTTTCATGCTATTCAAACTGAAAGACAATCACCAATAGCGTAGATCTCAATGCCAGCTCGCTTCAGTTTCATTGAGGGTAGGAGTGTATCATCACTGGACTTTCCATCAGTGATCAAGACAGCAATGTTTTTGGAGTCTGCTCGCATTCCCACATTGGGTTTAAAGTTCTCATCAAGGATGTAGTCCAGAGCACGTCCTGTATAACAAAACAAAACAATGCCTTATTACTTTGATTTTACTTGCTTTTGTATACTTTGTATTTTGATTTCTATTCTTATTCTTATTTTACATACATTTTTATATATATTCTGTATTTATCTGTATTTATTTCTGCTGCAACACCTGAATTTCTCCTCTCAGGATCAAAAAATGATTATCATATCCAAGTTTAATTTTTGTACAAAGTACAGATAAGTAACATTTTCAGTTTTCCTCGACTGATGGACCAATATTCACAAAGTTAATGTATTTGACTCCCATTACGGGGCTAACAACTTTCTTGCCAATTGTTCTTGCTTGCAGCACGAAACTTCCCAGGTGTGTAGTTATCAAAATAAAGTCTGAGCCTGAAGATGGGTCCGAGCAAGGCCGCCAGATGTAAGGGGGTATGAAGTAGTGAAGGGGCCCCCACTTAACGCCCTAATCCAATTTGGTGTCACGGCTGGTGTGATCCCGTTGCAAGATGTGCGTTGCAAGACCCCCTCTTCAACAAGGTCTTGGTACATTAAATCACCTGTGTCGGTGCCTCCTCCTACGTGTTCCAGATTGGCTATGGCCTCCAGCAGGGAACTTTTGGTCTTGTAGGTGTTCAGGTGCCACTCGGTCCTTGGGTAGTCATTGTACTGAACCAGACCTGCAGAAAGTACACAGCAATGGGTTAAACTTTGACCCATCCCTTTGTTTAAATTTATAATGAAAGCAATACTATTTAATGAATAAAACATGAATAATAGTATTTTTGCTGCTTTACTTTTACTTTAGCTTAGGTTAAAATCTTTGCTTGGGTTGAAATTAAAGGAACACGCCGACTTATTGGGACTTTAGCTTATTCACCATAACCCCCAGAGTTAGATAAGTCCATACATACCCTCCTCATCTCCGTGCGTGTTGTAACTCTGTCCGACGGCCCCACCGGTGACAAAAATGTGACAAAATAATGCCAACATGTTCATATTTACATGTTGTGATTTGCATGTGCTACTTCTGCTACCTGGGTGGAGTGATATGCTTGCAGCACCTGAGAAGCCCAGAGCAGAGAGTAGCAATGCTTTGCCTTTCTGAGAATATAGTTCCCAGTTTATATACGGTTAGAAGATGGCTGTGTCTCATGTGACCTTGTTATTTGTACACGCTGTGACTATACAAATCACAACATGTAAATAGGAACATCTTGGCGTTATTTTGTCACTTATTCGGAGCAGTAGGCTAGTTGGAACCTGTTTCCTCCCGGATCTGTGCTAAGCTAAGCTACCGGTTGGGCCGTCGGACAAAGTTACAACACATTACTAAAATGTGCAGTTTTATCACACAGCACAATGCCACTGATGTCGTAAGTTTTGAGGGAGTGTGCAGTTGGCATGCTGACTGCAGGAATGTCCACCAGAGCTGTTGCCTGTGAATCGAATGTTCATTTCTCTACCATAAGCCGTCTCCAAAGGCGTTTCAGAGAATTTGGCAGTACATCTAACTGGCCTCACAACCCCAGACCACGTGTAACCACACCAGCCCAGGACCTCAATATCCAGCATCTTCACCTCCAAGATCGTCTGAGATCAGCCACCCGGACAGCTGCTGCAACAATCGGTTTGTATAACCAAAGAATTTCTGCACAAACTGTAAGAAACCGTCTCAGGGAAGCTCATCTGCATGCTTGTCGTCCTCATCTGGGTCTCAACCTGACTGCAGTTCGTCGTCGTAACCGACTTGAGTGGGCAAATGCTCACATTCGATGGCGTCTGGCACTTTGGAGAGGTTTTCTCTTCACGGATGAATCCCGGTTTACACTGTACAGGGCAGATGGCAGACAGCGTGTATGGCTTCATGTGGGTGAGAGGTTTGCTGATGTCAACGTTGTGGATGGAGTGGCCGATGGTGGCGGTGGGGTTATGGTATCAGCAGGCGTATGTTATGGACAAGAACACAGGTGCATTTTATTGATGGCATTTTGAATGCAGAGATACCGTGACGAGATCCTGAGGCCCATTGTTGTGCCATTTATCCACGACCATCACCTCATGTTGCAGCATGATAATGCACGGCCCCATGTTGCAAGGATCTGTACACAATTCTTGGAAGATGAAAACATCCCAGTTCTTGCATGGCCAGCATACTCACTAGACAGGTCACCCATTGAGCATGTTTGGGATGCTCTGGACTGATTTTCGGACCCCCCCCCCAATACAGTAAAACTGCAAATTTTAGAGTGGCCTTTTATTGTGGCTAGCATAAGGCACACCTGTGCAATAATCATGCTGTCTAATCAGCATCTTGATAAGCCACACCTGTGAGGTGGATGGATTATCTCGGCAAAGGAGAAGTGCTCATTAACAAAATGATTAAAAATGAACAGATTTAGACAGATTTGTGAACAATATTTGAGAGAAATAAGCCTTTTGTGTACATAGAAAAAGTCTTAGATCTTTGAGTTCAGCTCATAAAAAATGGGGGCAAAAACAAAAGTGTTGCATTGATAATTTTGTTCAGTATATTTATATTTAATTCATATTACTCTAAACCACCAAATGGTCTGTACACCAACTGTATACTACTGTCTACACTGCACTATATTTCTTTTCCTGTCTATACTTGTATATCACATTGCACTTTTCTGCTTTTTTTGCACTTCTGGTTGGACGCAAAAGGCATTATGTTGTCTTTGTATTTGTACTCTGCACAATGACAATAAAGTTGAATCTAATGTAATCTAAACCTGTGATTGAATATTTCACATTATGGTGTCAAGATTTGAGATACTTATTACACTTATAATAATACTAATAACATGTATATTGATCTGGTTGAATTTAAGAACAAACAAATCATATTTAAATCAAGAAATAATCTACTGGGAAATTAACAAAGAATGTTTAAGTAAAGGTAGGGTGGATATAATCTAAACGTTAAGCTAAACTTTAAAGGTCCAATGTGTAGGAATTTCTCCCATCTAGCGTTGAGATCGTATATTGCAATCAACTCTCTCACACCACGCAGTTCTATAGCTATGGTAGCCTTCACGCTTCAAAAAGCCAGTCTTTTGCTTTTTTCAATATCCTTTTTCTTTTTCTGGGCGAAGATCCTGAAACTTGGATTTTGAATACGTGCATGTGGCGGAGTGGCAATCGGGAGAGTAGGGAATTTTTCCGGTTGCCGGGAGTGTTTTGAGCCCACTCCGGCCGGTCAGATCGCCCGCTCCAGCCGGCACCGCAGCCCGCTCTGGCCGGCGAAACTGCCCGCTCCGGCCGGCGAAACTGCCCGCTCCATCCGCCGCTGCCCGCTCCGGCCACCGCTGCCCGCTCCGGCCACCGCTGCCCACTGGTTAAACTAACCTGTACAGCGGGCCGTAGCAGCCTCTTATTTCCGAACATTCATCTCTCCCCTGCCCCCCGAGGGCCGGTGGTCTATGAAATTTCCCGGTAGATTTTTTTGTCCCACTCCATGTAAATCATTCAAAGTTGCTGGGGCCGGGAAGCTACGATACCCATTAGCAGCATTAGCAGCACCTGTGAGTTTATCATGTGACAGCGAAAACGCGAAAGGCGGAGCAATATGTCCTGTATGTCCCTTACACACACAGACACACACACACACACACACACAAACACACACACAAAGGCGGAGCAGTATGTCCTGTATGTCTTTACACACACACACACACACACAAAGGCGGAGCAGTATGTCCTGTATGTCCCTTACCGACTAACGTATTTCAAGATTGCACATGATTATGGAGCGTCTACTCCAGTTCATGCGAGTGCAAACGTAAAATTTCAAGCCAAAGGAATACTTGGAATTGATGGTGGTGGTAAATATTCATGAAAAATGTTGTAAACTGGCAAAACAGATTTTGATAATAAACAACTAAACACGTTACACACTGGACCTTTAAAAAAGCTCAAAATAAAAACAGAAAGTTTGGTAGGTGTTTACAATGAATGTATATTTGTCATCTTGCTATGAATATGTACTGTGTAGTGACATCTGTGTATGTATGTATGTATATATATGGTACATATAAAATATACAGGAACTATTTAGAGTTGAATGAAGGGTGTCAAAAATAATACGTTTTGGCTTCATCCCGCTCCTTTTTGGACATTCGGATTGATCGTACTGTTTGTAATACTTTACATATCTTGTTTATTGTGTTTTTATATTTTATTTAATTGTTATTTTTTGTTTGAAAATAAATTAAAGAAAAAAATGAAGAACAAAGTACTAAGAGCGGTAGTATAAATAGTAGAAGTAATACAAATATTACCAATCTGGACTCTGTCTGGGCCAATGTCAAAGTTGCTGACCATTTCAGCGAGAAACTCCTGGATGGTCTTAAAGGTGGAAGATGAGATGCTCCCGGAGTCGTCCACCAACAGTACAATGTCGGCCTTGGTTGTGGTTTTACACTGAGCACCTGAATAAGCAGTACATAATACAATATATAATATAATACAATAAGCAAAATCCAAATGGAGAAGTAAGACTTACAGCCATGCTTACAGCTCTGTGAGGCTGTATTCAGGCACAGTGGTGTTAACATACTAACATGATCATAATATCAATACTAACATGCTAATGTGTAACAGACATAGAGGCCCCAACCTTGGCATGTGTCTGTCTAAGATAACAGTTTCTGCCTAAAGAACTAGAAGACACGCCCCTTGTGAGGATAGGATAAAAGCTTGAGGGAGAGAACAGATCAGAGCTCATAATTCGGAGGACAACTTGGTGGACCAGCTCTGACTTCATGTCTGTTGCTAGGGAAACTTAGTATCTGTTTTGTGAACCCACAAAAGCAATCCTGTAAGTGGAATTTCATGGATATAGACTAGGGAAACACTGGAATGAATATTTGCCCTTATTTTAAACAAACAGGAAACACTCATGTATGAAACTGCCTATTACATTTTAGTAATCGAAGGTGCCTGGAACGTTCTGGCATCATTACAGTCCACTTTTACCCCTGCCTGAAGGTTAAACCTGCTCCATCGCCTCATTGACGTGTCACGTTTGACCTCTGACGTAGCGTTTCACACCCACTTTGGCATGACGGGAAGAGGATAGAGCTGAAGATCTTTGCCCCACGGGTTCGTCTTAATTTCTATGATTTTATATGGGCTCGGGCTGGGCTAGGGCTTCGGGTTGCGCGCTAAATGAGCGGTCAGGTGATGAGTTTCGTTTAGTGCGAAAATTGATGCTGAGGTGGTGAAACGGAGGCTGGCCTCTGGCGATTACGTTTTGGTTGCACCGGCAAAGAAAGCAAAGGCTGAGGGGAAAAAAAGGGTCTGTGTGCCGGGTGCATGGTTCTAAAGGGTTGTACTTAGTGTCTTCATTAATCAGAGGTGTGTTTTGGGCGTAACATGCAATAAACCAATCAGAGATCATCTCCCATTCCCTTTAAAAGCCAGGCGTGTTTGGACCTTGGAGCATTGCTATTATGATGGAGGATTAGCACCGTAATATTTTTATTTGTAATCTTCTGCATGTGTGTGTGCTGCTGCGTGCGTCCCTGTGTGTGTAACAAGCATAGTGTATGCGCGCTGTGGCATAAGTCTAGGAGCATTTTACTAATACGCTGTTAAAATATCAATGAAATGCTGCGTTATTGACTTTAGACCAGGTTTTTGTTGGTCAATGGCGCTGCCTCAAGATAGCAATACGCCCAGAATTCACCTGAACACACCTCCCTGTAAGACCAGCACGCCCATGGGCCAAAGATGGGCGTAGGTGCATTTGCTGTTTAAACCACGTGGCCGCTGGTCGTTCTTAAAATAGCAAAGGCACTTGCATCGTGCTTTTTATCTGTTCTTTAATAAGTTCAAACAGAGTTCACCTACAGACCAGTTCTTAAACAGTTATTGCAACACAGCAGCCAACTTCAAAACCCAGAAATCCTGTGTGATGATATCACTAAACCACGGTGCTATCTGAGAGAGTGTATGTGTGTGTGTGTGTGTGTGTGTGTGTGTGTGTGTGTGTGTGTGTCTCTGTGTGGGTGTGTGTGTGTTTCTATGTGTGTGTGTGTGTGTGTGTGTGTGTGTGTCTATGTGTGTGTGTATGTGTGTTTCTATGTGTGTGTGTGTGTGTGTGTGTGTGTCTGTGTGTGTGTGTATGTGTGTTTCTATGTGTGTGTGTGTGTGTGTGTGTGTGTGTGTGTGTGTCTATGTGTGTGTGTGTGTGTGTGTGTGTGTATGTATGTGCGTTTCTATGTGTGTGTGTGTGTGTGTGTGTGTGTTTCTCTGTGTGTCTGCGTGTGTGTGTATGTGTGTCTGACTTTATTTTACCAGGAACTGCACTTTATTTAGCTCCATATATTTACTATAATGTTAACCTTTCTGTCGCTCAGTGAAGAAACAGTTTAACAGTTTTTTTTTATTAATTAAAAATGATCTACCGCACTTTGTTTACCTCAGTATATTGATCTTAGTTTTATATTTCGCTTCTTATATACGAGATGAAAGTAGTGTTCCTGTTTTTGACTTGATCTGTCAGTGACTGATTTTTAATTTGGTATTCTGATTCTGAGGTTTTGAATGCTGCACTGTGACTTTAATTCAGTATTTAAACACTGATGTTTTGCATCTTTCACAGATTGATAATTAAAGCAGAGTCCTACCTGATCTCCATAGCAACAGCAACATCATCAGCAGAGGATCCATGTCCAGGTAGACCGTCTGTCTCTTCTCGTATGTCGACCGTCCGTCTCTTCTTGTATGTCGACCGTCTGTCTCTTCTCGTCTGTGCAACTTATCGTCTGTTTCTCTGCTCTTAAAATGTTCTCTTTCCTGTTTCTGCCTTTTTTTTATCTCATCTTCAGCCATCTGATGAGCAGCTTCTCGGACCGGATGAACCAAAGATTAAACGGTCAGTTCACTGAATTTACCTTATCAGATATTTGAGATATCATCCTCTGAATAGAATATTTGAAATGAGCAAATAAATTAGTTTTTTTCTTTTTGAGCATTTACTTCAAGTTAAGTTATAAAAGTATGAAATGAACCACAAGAACGGACGCTGTCGCACATCTAAAGACAACATGTCATTAATGTCTGTGTGTGTGTGTGTGTGTGTGTGTGTGTGTGTGTGTGTGTGTGTGTGTGTGTGTGTGTGTTTCTCTGAGTTTGTCAGTCTGACTAGAAGATTTTACTACCAAGACTTCAAACTTAGGATAACATCAAACATGTTTGACGTCAAATATGTTTACAAAAAACAACAAAAGACGGAAAAAATAAGAATCAAATGTTGAAAAAAGCGCCAAAAAAAAGAAGCAAATAGAAAAAAATGTCTAAAAAGCGACAAATTTTGACAAAGACGTCAAACGTCAAAGTGTCAAAAACATCAACAAAAAAAAACGCTGAAAGCGTGACAAAAGAACAACATAAAATATGCCCAAAAAGCATTGGAAAAAGAATAAAACATAGAAAAAAACGTCTAAAAAGCGGCAAATACTGATAAAGACGTCAAAGTGTCAAAAACGTTGAAAAAAACCCACTTTTTCTGCCTTCAGTCTACCGTCCACTAGCAGACTTTGGACAGACTAAAGTCTGACATCATCTCCCATCTGAAGACAATCATCTCAACGTTAAAGACATATGTACAGACTGGAGATTTTTCAGGGTCACACATTGCAAGACTACAACTAAATGAGTTTTGAAAGCTTTAACCGAGCTAGCTAACGTAGGAATATTTCATTAAGAAATTGTGTGTATTTGCTCGTTGCAAAAGAGCTGTGTGCAGTCAATTGAGGAGGTGGTTAAAAGTACTCCGGGTGACCTCTTGATGCACAGAAGGTTAAGCCTATATATCTATATTGAGTCCTATCAACAAATATGCAGGAATTATAGTAATTATAGTCAGGTATCTCGGCCTTCGGGCCTGTGTCTGTTTCGCCAGAATTCCCTTTCTTCACCTGCTACTAGAAAGTCATAAAGCATTTTTGTAAAAAATAAATGCAAAGTGTTTTTTTGGTAAAAACCTCTGACTGTAATTTGTTATATCATCAAAAACTGAACAAAAGTTTTCGCTATAATAAAAACAAGACTAGAAGCAAATAAAATGTAAATAAAATGATTTCAACTTTATTCTTGAAATCCAATAATCGAATACTACCATTATTACTCAGATGATTCCTGATTCCAGAAACTATTTTGACTTCATTCTTGTAACATTTTAAAAAACATAAAATTGCGTGTGTGTGTGTGTATGTGTGTGTGTGTGTGTGTGTGTGTGTGTGTCTGTGTATGTCTCTGTGTGTGTGTCTATGTGTGTGTGTGTGTGTGTAAAATATTTTTACCCAAATTACTTTATTATCTTAACCGACTTGTTTCTAACTGCAGACTGAATCAAAACCTCCCAAATCTTCAGCTCATTCTGCAACCAAAACAAAACAAAAGACAGAAACCTTAAAAAGGTGAAATATCTATAAACTTCATATTTCGGTCTGCGAGAGTCCTTTGTCTTTTTAAAGCGTTACAGTCTCTCTCTCACACACACACACACACACACACACACAAGAGTCTTTTGTCTTTTTAAAGTGTTACACAGTGTGTGGTGACTTTACCTCCCAAGTACAGAAACATTTAAACAGTTGTCAGGTAAATAATGTGTCACATACTAGCTAAAATAAAAGCAGAATGCGGTTAATAACAAACCCTATCAGCTGAGACGGGGCAGTTCAGACCGCTGAAACGTTCTCAAACTATTTGTCTCATCATTGTGAATCTTTGGTCTGAACCGGGCTTCAGATGGACCCACTTAAAGCCAACAGATGTTTGGATTATTGCAGAAAGCTCTGTGGTATTTACCCAAAAACCCAGCCCTATTAAGCCACCTGTTCCTCAACGAGAGCTGAGTCAGTAGCTTGTCATTCATTAGCAGGTTAGCTGTCTGTCCAGTTAGCAATGTGCTACGCTGATGCAGCAGATCTTGCAGCTGGGGTCTTTCTCGGCGTTGAGCTGACTCAGGAGTTGCTGCTAGCTGATCACTTCTAGAAGCAACGGAAAAGCGGCAAAAACATCCCAAAAAAAAAAGCCAAAAGCGTGTGAAAAGAACAACGTAAAATATGCCAAAAAAGCATTGGAAAAAAGCGACGTAAAATAAGACCAAGAAGTGTCTGAAAAGCGCAAAAAAAAGTGTCAAAAAAAGCAATGAAAAAGCGTCAAAAAAGCATCGAAAAAGCTCCAAAAAGTTTTGAAAAGAAAGCAACAAAAAAAACTACAAAAAAAGACCGAAAAAAAACGCTGAAAGCGTGAGAAAAGAACAACGTAAAATATGCAAAAAAGTGTCGAAAAAAGCGACGAAAAGCGCCAAAAAAGCATCAGAAAAGCTTCCAAAATCGATGGGAAAAAGCGACACAAAAAAACGACAAAAAAGGCTCGGAAAAGCCGCGAAAAAACATAAAAAAGGGACAAAAAAAAAATGTTAAAAAGCTTTGAAAAAGCATCAAAAAGAATGAGAGAAAGCACCAAAACAAGCGGCTACCGTCCTACGCTGATGTTGCAGATTTTGCAGCTGGGGTCTTTCTTGGCGTTGACGGTGGACTGACTCAGGAGTTGCTGCCCGCTGATCTTTTCGACCGTCCCCAGAGACAGATCCACCGGCTCCGTGTAGATCACCTCCAGGATGACGTCCTGTGCGTGGCGGAAAGACAGCGAGCCGTCGCTCTCCTCGCTGCAGCGCAGGAAGAAGTTGTTGGCTCTGTCCAGCGCCGGCAGCCGGCCGCTGCAGAAGGCGTCTCCGTCCGAGCCGGCGGGCGCCAGCACCAGGATCACGTAGTGGTACGATGTGTACATGCAGTAGAAATCCCCAAAGTACACATTGGTGTTCTGGTTGAAGAGGACGTCAGCTTGGATCTGTGCAGAAACAAAAGCAAAGGGGAGCAACGTCAACTGTTCAATTAAGAAGTTGTAACGACAAACAGGGGTAACTACATAGATCAGCCACAAGGGGCAATGTAGTCTTCCACAATGCAAAACTGCATTTGGGAGGACATCATTCTCCTTTGTGGCTATAAATCAGTGGAATACTCTTCCTACAGATCTAATTTCATGCACAAACTTGCACTCACTCTCACACTTAGCAAAATATTGGTTGTTAACAAAGCAGACTTGCTCCCACCAGTGAATTGATGTGCTAAATTACTATGTATTTATGGGGGGGAGGTCTAGTTTTAGCTCTAGATGTCGTGGGATAGGGGGACAATAATGTCTGTAGTTTTTTATGACTTTATGTATCTGTACTGTATACCGTAAATACTTTGTATTTTATTGCACCATCTACCTGCCCTACGGGCGGAAACAACCTGGCACAAGACATCTATTAATGTTTTTTCTGCACGGTCCCTCTTCAAATAAATAAATTACAATTACAAGTTTTTGTTGCTTTTTGTGAAGTTTTTGTTGCCTTTTTCAAGGTTTTTGTCGCCTTTTTATGACGTATATTGTTTGTTTGCTTATTCAAACTGAAATAAGGAATATGTGAAATATGTTAATCTATCGTCTAACTGCCAACTTTGGCAGTGAAAAGTTATTTTCGGACACCGAAGTACAACCAGGAACCAGACATCAACGTTACCTGGAAGCGGTAGGGTCCATACGGGGAGTCCTGGGGGGGTTTTCCTGTGTTGAACTCTGTGTTGCAGCTAAAGAAGACGCCCTGCAGTTTCCCGCTGATCGGTGAACCGTGGCTGCCGCTGTTGTCTTTCACCGACGGCAGCATGCGGCGGCACTGAGCGTCTCTGGAGCGATAAGAGGGGCTGGAGACAGCATACAGCGCCGTTAACACACAGGGGGCTAACACAGTAGCACACAGCGGCGTTAGCACACAGCGGCGTTAGCACACAGCGGCGTTAGCACACAGCGCCGTTAACACACAGCGCCGTTAGCACACAGCGCCATTGACACACAGCGCCGTTAACACACAGGGGGCTAACACAGTAGCACACAGCGCCGTTAGCACACAGCGCCGTTAGCACACAGCGCCGTTAGCACACAGCGCCGTTGACACACAGCGGGGTTAACACACAGCGGGATTAATACTAATCAGATTTTTACAGATTGTGCCTGTTCATAAAGCTGGGTTTGCTCTGAACATTTTAATATGAAACACATGAGGATCAGTTATATGCAAATACCTTTGAAAGGTAAATCAAGAAGATGTGTAAAAATTGAGAAAATTCCCTTAGACCTCGCAGGGTTAAAGAACATCACTACCACTTTATGACATAAGGGTATTTCACTTTAACAGCTTGAGTTTGTCAAGGGTTTCCCGTCGGTGTTGCTTGAGGGATAGAATAGACGGAGCTCTCATTTCGGAGGACAACTTGGTGGACCAAGCTCTGACTTTGTCTGTTGCTAGGGAAACTAGTCTCTGTTTGTGAACCCACAGCTGTGTTGTAACTCTTATGCTGGACTTTGTAAACTTTGCTTAACTGAACTCTTCGTCTCAGATTGATCCTTGTGTTCTGGTAAACTTAAGTCCGATGTAAGAAGGCGTGGCAATAAATAAATTGAAGTCAGATTTGACAGGCCTTAGGGCCTTATTTCAGACAAATTCCCTCTACAGTACCCAACCCTAGACATTACAGGACACTCACACACACCTGGCCTGTTGGAAGTACTCCTTCTGTTGGTTTCTGTAGAAGACGGTGAACGGCAGCATCCTGCCGGCGATCGCCTCGGCTTTCTGCAGCAGCTGGTTCAGATGGACGGCTGAGTAATCTGCAGACAGAACATTACACACATTCACTTATTCACTCAGACAGGATGGTTTGATTTAAAAGTTAATTATAACAATCACTAGTTTCAAGTCTTCTTTAACACAGCATTATGTTCGTTTTGTAAATGATGTCCCCATTTATTTTAAAACAGACGATAAAGTAGGGGGTGTTTTAGGACAAATCAGCACAGAGGCTTAGCAATGCTAACCATGCTAACACTGTGGACATTAAAATACACCTCATCTAGTTTTTGTATGTTGTCCAGGTTTTCATCTTAACCTTTGATCCTCTCTCTGTGTGGTTCACTTTAGCAACGTTAACTAAAACATTTTGGTCACCTAGAAATGTCTTTTTCAGCGTTCTGCAAACCAAGCTAACTTGCTACCGCTAGCGTTGGCTGCTAACTTTAAGGGAAAGTTTGCAGATTTCCTGTTCTGCCGTACATGCAGATGAATGGCGCCAGTATCCGGAGGTCCATGTTTACCTGTCACAAATCTCCGCTGCATGACTCGCTTCAAAGGGTTGAAAATCTGCCACTTTCCCTATTTAGCGTTTAGCTTAGCACAGCTCCATGAAACCATAAACAACAATGGATTGACCGCTTCATCCTCCCCAGCTCCAACCTCCCCAGCTCCAACCTTTACTCTAAAATCAGTGACAATACAGTGATCTAGTGTAGTAAAGACGTGATGAGTTCATGGACAGCGACCTGCGGTGCAGAACTCAATGATCTCACTCCACGGAGACACGGCGTAGTCCCCGTCCGGCTGTTTGGCGGCTGTCTGGACAGACACGGTGTACTCTGTGCGAGGACTCAGGAACCAATGACCCCTCACCGTCATCGGCAGGGGAACCGCCTTCGCCACCAGCTTCGTCGGGATTTCCTAACAGACAAAGACGCCGCAGGAGGAGAAGGACAGTTTTTAATTGTCATCACAAGCAAACTGAACTGAACACAAGAAAATATTCTTTCAGACAACAAGTTTGGGGAACAAAGTCAGCAGCTGGTTAGCAAAGGACTCTACAGGATGAAGATTCCTTTGAAGGGGATTTAGAGACAACTTTAAGTCAAATTTATATAGCTTCCTCCATGTTGAAATCTACCCCTCTTTGTTGTTAATTTCCGCCTGTTTGACATACCCTAAAGGAAAAGCTTACAAGAGAAAATCTACACAGCCAAAATCCATCAATGAGGCTTCATTTGAAACGTAAATTCATACAGTTTCTGAACCTGTGCTTGTTTAGCATGTGGCTGAAACACAACCTGAACTGCATCAGTCCAAACATAGTTCAAAACCATTGTGCACTACGTCATTATGCAATAAGTACTTTATTGGGGTAATGCAATATGTTAGTGGTGCAATTCATGGACTGTTGGATTGATCAATATGTCATTGTGTACTGCATAGGTTATGTGGAAATGTGTAATTTCTGCAATATGTAGGCTATTGGGGTTGTGCAATATGTTAGTTGTGCAATATCTCATTGTGCAAGGGCTGTGATACACTTATTGCGGAGAATGCAGCCGACAGGGTTGTTCAATTAAAACTGCCACTGAAAGAAGAAGTTAATGTGCTTACTATATACTGTAGGTACCTGTCTAATGTATATGAGAGCATGTTTTGTGTTGCATGAGAGTATGTGTTGAGAGATGCTTATTTTCTATATTTTGTGTTGTCTTTGTAAAGCTGCGGAACGGACAGAGTCCAAAACAAATTTTCCTTCGGGGACAATAAAGTATATCTTATCTTATCTTATCTCTTTGGTCCTTGTATGATATTGTAATAACAATGACTAAGACATGCTTTGCGCTACACGATGCTTCTACATCTTGACAACACCTGTATGAAGTTTATAGGGGGGTGGTGATGGCGCAGTGGATATGAAACATGCCTTTGGTGTGGGAGATCTGGGTTCGATTTCCACTGCGATACATCAACCAATGTGTCCCTGAGCAAGACACTTAACCCCTAGTTGCTCCAGTGGCTCTGATATTTAGCAATTGTAAGTCGCTTTGGATAAAAGCATCAGCTAAATGACATGTAATGTTTCAAACCTCTAGGCCTACATCCACACTGCAGTGTTTTGGCTTAAAAACTAACATATTTTGCTACGTTTACACCTGGTGTCCACAAAACTGCAGTGTTTCAGAGCCCCTAAAACAGAGACATTTGGAAGCACTGCTGCCCCGGTGAATTCCCCCGGCTGTGAAGAGTCTTTGATCTCAGAAACATCTAGCGTGAAAAGAAGCGCCGACGTTGTTTGCACCAACCTTGTGTTTAAACTTGTTCTCCTTCTCGTTCTCCTTCTTGTTGAGGTCGATGAAGTAGTGCGTGATCCTCTCGCGGCCTCTGCTGTCCGGGATGTCCCAGCTGATCTTAAATGAATCGCAAGTAATGTTGCTGATCCGGATCTGCTGAGGAACCGGAAGGTCGTCCACGTCGCCAATGCCGCTGTCTGCAGACTCTGTCGCTGCAAGAGAGTCCGTTAACAGGCGTTAATAATCAGACGAGAGTCCGTTAACACACATTAATAATCACAGAAGAGAGTCCGTTAACAGGCGTTAATAATCAGACAAGAGAGTCCGTTAACTCACATTAATAATCACAGAAGAGAGTCCGTTAACACACATTAATAATCACAGAAGAGAGTCCATTAACACACATTAATAATCACAGAAGATAGTCCGTTAACACACATTAATAATCACAGAAGATAGTCCGTTAACACACATTAATAATCACAGAAGAGAGTCCATTAACACACATTAATAATCACAGAACATAGTCCGTTAACTCACATTAATAATCACAGAAGAGAGTCCGTAATCACAGAAGATAGTCCGTTAACACACATTAATAATCACAGAAGATAGTCCGTTAACACACATTAATAATCACAGAAGAGAGTCCATTAACACACATTAATAATCACAGAAGATAGTCCGTTAACACACATTAATAATCACAGAACATAGTCCGTTAACTCACATTAATAATCACAGAAGAGAGTCCGTAATCACAGAAGATAGTCCGTTAACACACATTAATAATCACAGAAGATAGTCCGTTAACACACATTAATAATCACAGAAGATAGTCCGTTAACACACATTAATAATCACAGAAGAGAGTCCATTAACACACATTAATAATCACAGAAGATAGTCCGTTAACACACATTAATAATCACAGAACATAGTCCGTTAACTCACATTAATAATCACAGAAGAGAGTCCGTAATCACAGAAGATAGTCCGTTAACACACATTAATAATCACAGAAGATAGTCCGTTAACACACGTTAATAATCACAGAAGAGAGTCCGTTAACACACGTTAATAATCAGACAAGAGAGTCCGTTAACACACGTTAATAATCAGACAAGAGAGTCCGTTAACACACGTTAATAATCACAGAAGAGAGTCCGTTAACATTCAGATCAGGCGCGGGGTTACAGATAAATAACTGAAATATATTGGGTACGCTGCAACTAATGATAATTTCCCAGTGGATTATTTTCTGGATGAACAGATTGTTTGGTCTCTAAAATGTCAGAAAATTGTGAATAATGTCGATCAGTGTTTCCCACTTTTTATCTGAAATATTATGATTTTTTTCTTGAAATATTACGACTTCTTTCAAACTGCTTTTAGCTTTGTGACGATGCATTTAGCAGCTGTCATCAAACTCTCCTGCAGCTCGATGGGGAAGCTTTAAACCGTAACACGTTTCAGGAGGATGTGAACAATGAAAGATTCCTGTCATGGTTTTGGACTTTTCTGTTGCCTGTATTATTATTTCTGTATGTTACCTGTTTTTGTTTATTTATTCTGTATATTGCTGTTTAGTTATCTCCCAGTTCATTGTGTAGATTTCTGTTTACCCTGTTTTGACTGTGTTCTGTGTATTGTGTATTTCTGTTTCCTGTTTTATTTTGATAGTCTGGTTTTCTGTCTTGTCATGTCCAGTTTTACTTTCTGTGTTTTCCCGCCTTTGTTGATTACCCTGTCTCTCCTAATGTGTTTCACCTGCTGTGTCACCTGCCCCTCGTTACCTCATTACCCAGTGGATTTAGCCCTTGTCAGTCCCTCCAGAAAAACGTGATTATGTGATCGCATAATTCAATGCATAATCAGCCAAAGTCCGCATATCTATGCGGGGGGCAAATTTTTTCAAATACGCCGCACTTTCGCCACATAAATTGCCAATTTCCACGCAAAATATGCGGGGCTTGCATGATTTCATAATCCCCGCATTTTCGTTGCAAAAAAGTCACATATATCTTAGCAGAAAGTTGAAAAATGATGCGTTTACTTCACACAAGAGCAGCCTCATTTTCCCCTGTTGCCATGGGAACGTTATGAAGTGACGTTATGAAGTGACGTAATTGCACGAGGTGAACATCATCAAAAGGCTGCAAACCCCGCGATGAAGCCATGATGAAACCACAGTTTTTGCAAGTTCCCGCAATTTTTGCAAGTTCCCGCAATTTCATCGCATAAAATTGCCTAAGTATCGCGCATATTCCATCGCATTTTTTAAGAAAACGTGCCGCATAATCAAGGATTTTTGCCCGCAACAATCACAAAAAAACTCTGCATTTTTCTGGAAGGACTGCCTTGTGTTTCCCTTGTCTCTTGTTGGATCGTTTTGTGTTTGTTCCTGCCTGTGTTTTGCCCGTCAGCTTATGCATGTTATCGCCTGTTGCCGTTGCTTTTTTGATTTCTCCCTGTGTGACTTTCTGAGTTTTTCCAGTCTCTGTACTGTCGTTTTTTGTTATATTAAATCCTGAAGTTCAGACCATCTTCTGCCTGCCTGCCTCTCCCTGCATTTGGGTCCTCTATCTCCCGCTACCCATCACAATTCCTTTATTATTCCGTACTGGTGTAACTCGTGTCTCTGTATTTCTCTCCTCCCTCCCTCGTTTCTCCAGAGTTCAGAGGACAAAAGGCTTCAGAGACTCTGAACAAGGATCCTGTTGACGGTTCAAACTGTAACTCCTCTGCTAATCTCTCAGCGTGAACAGGAAACAGATTCAAACATCTAAAACTACACTAAACTAAAAGGGCTTTTCATTTAAAGAGACGCTCTTAATGAGGGAGGGGAACACACACACTCACACACACACCTACACACTCACACACTTACACACACTCACACACACTCTCACACACACACTCTCTCAAGCACTCTCTCACACAGACACACACACACACACACACAGACCTTCCCTTTCACACAGCTGCAGACTGGGACTGTTAGAGGGGAGAGTGTGTGTGTGTGTGTGTGTGTGTGTGTGTGTGTGTGTGTGTGTTAGAGGGGAGGAACAATTAAACTTTTCCCCCAAACTTCACCCTCCAGAACCCAGCAGAGCTCCAGCTGACCTCCTTCTCTTCCCTCCATCCTGCAGCTGAATGGAGGAGGCCAAGCGTTGGGACGGTAACTACGGTAACCATCCAAAGACAGACTGCGTTTTAATCCTCAGAAAACAAGACTTCACGTGTCCTCGGCTGTGACTCACCTGAAAGATTATTATTTACACCAGGACAGAAACATCTGAGAGAAAGAAGAAGGAAAACTTTGTGTGTAATAATATCTAAAAGGTGTTACATCTTAGATATTTTAAAGTTTGGACGTGTATCACTTTAAATGTTTCAGGCTGTGATTGTGATGATAAAATGTTTCCTGATTGATCAGTCAGAGGCTACAAAATAAAGAAACGCAAAATAACTTGCAATATATAACATCTGATACTTTTACTGAGATTTGTCTGGACACAGATGATATTAAGGTATATCTTAAGGATACCTTGCACCCGGTGCAGTGCGGCTCAAAGCCCAACGCAAGTGTCTTTGCTAGTTTAAGACCGTCCAACGCCCACGTCGTTTAAATAGCAAATGCATCTGCGCCCATCTGTGGCCCATGGGTGTGCTGGTCTTACAGGGAGGTGTGTTCAGGTGCATTCTGGGCGTGGTGGTCTTACAGGGAGGTGTGTTCAGGTGCATTCTGGGCGTGGTGGTCTTACAGGGAGGTGTGTTCAGGTGCATTCTGGGAGTATTGCTATCTTGACGCAGCGGGAAGTGATGGCTCCATTGACCAACAAAAACCTGGTCTAAAGTCAATAACGCAGCATTTCATTGTTATTTTAACAGAGCATTAGTAAAATGCTCCTAGGCTCGTGCACAGCACGCACACTATGCTTGTTACACACACAGGGACGCACAGCAGCACACACACACACACACACACACACACACATGCAGAAGATTACAAATAAAAATATTACGGTGCTAATCCTCCATCATAACAGCAATGCTCCAAGGTCCAAACTCGCCTGGCTTTTAAAGGGAATGGGAGATGATCTCTGATTGGTTGATTGCATGTTACGCCCAAAACACACCTCTGATTAATGAAGACACTAAGTACAATCCTTTAGAACCATGCACCCGGCGCACAGACCCTTTTTACCGCCGTCAAACTAGCAAAAGTGGATTTGAACACGCCCTAAACACACCTGCACCAGGCGCTTCACGCCGTGACCTTAGATCGTTAAAATAGGGCCCTAAAGACTTCACTGGAATCGTGAAAACAAGCCGCACTCACTGTTAATGTTTGACCTTTAAGTGTAAACTGCTGCAATAGTTGTTTAATGAATATCTCAGTAATTATGTACTTATTTTTTATGCTTCTGATGATATTTTTTCTGTACTATTATAAACTCACAGTGTGGATCAGAGTCAGATAACGGACAGACGGACGGACGGACGGGAGGAAACATGTTGCAGATTAAATCTATAATCTGACTCACAGTGAAGCAAACACTCTCCAGTCTGCTTTCCACTTTTTAGCCGTGTCTCCGTTTTTCCGCTTGCGATGCTTTAAAAAAAGAAAAAAAGTTTGACATTTTAAATGCTTTCTGTTGACATCTTCTTTGACAAGAGTTTTTGTTGACATTGTTGCCGCTTTTGATGCTTTTTTCAAATTTTTTTAAGCTTTTGATGGCAGTATTTCTGCAGTAACAGAAGCGTTTTTGCTCCGTGGATTTTCCGCTCAGAGAGAGTTATTTGAAGCCATCAAAGATTCGGAGGCTTTGGAGGAAACATTCAGGGCTGGAGACCCAGACGACTGAGAATCTGTCAACCGTTTATAGTCACCAAACAGTGTCCAGAAGATAATCATTAATCTGCATTAAATCACACACACACACACACACACACACACTGACCTTTCCTGTCACACAGCTGCAGACTGGGACTGTTCGGAGGCTCCGTCATGTTGAAAAGAAGAGAAAGGAGACGATTAAATCCCAGGGAGACGTCAGCAACAAGTGAGAACTGTTGAATGTTCTGCTGTGAAGCTGACTGACTGACTGATGCTCTCTCTGTGACATCAGAGAGACAGAGAGACACAGAGAGAGAGAGAGAGAGAGGGGGGGAGAGAGAGAGAGAGAGAGAGAGAGAGAGAGAGAGAGAGGAAGAGAGAGAGAGAGAGAGAGAGAGAGAGAGTGAGTGAGGGGGGAGAGAGAGAGAGAGAGAGAGAGACGAAGAGAGAGAGAGAGAGAGAGAGTGAGGGGGGAGAGAGAGAGAGAGAGAGAGAGAGAGAGGAAGAGAGAGAGAGAGAGAGAGAGAGAGTGAGGGGGGAGAGAGAGAGAGAGAGAGAGAGAGAGGGGAGAGAGAGAGAGAGAGAGAGAGAGAGAGAGAGAGAGAGAGAGAGAGGAAGAGAGAGAGAGAGAGAGGAAGAGAGACTTCCCAGATGACAGTTTCCCTCCCCTTCCTGTCTAGTGATGTTAAATGTTTGTGATAAACTGAAGGATGAAGTTTTCCTTCATATGTTGGAATTCTCCTTCTGAAGCTAAATAAAACCTTTAAAAAGCCTCTTGGATCAGATGGAAAATGCATCGTCACAAAGCTCACCAGACTCCATGTAAATAATCAGGAATTTTAGCATGTATAGAGCCAGCATATCTCCACCAGACTCCATGTAAATAATCAGGACTTTTAGCGTGTATAGAGCCAGCATATTTCCACCAGACTCCATGTAAATAATCAGGACTTTTAGCGTGTATAGAGCCAGCATATTTCCACCAGACTCCATTTAAATAATCAGGACTGTAAGCGTGTATAGAGCCAGCATATCTCCACATGTAAATGGGTGAATTAAGGATTTATTTCAACCAAACCAGAGTGGTGATTGTTGGAACAGTGGAAAGATGAACCAAGACGGCTTTTGATAGTTTTATTTAGTTTCTGTCCACTTTGAATGAAGTGTGTTTTACGATGACAAAAGTAGTGATTATTTACATGGAGTCTGGTGGAAATATGCTGGCTCTATACACGCTAAAAGTCCTGATTATTTACATGGAGTCTGGTGGGTTTGGTGATGGTGAGTTCGGGGCTGTTTCCTGTTAAACTAAAAGGATCTTACTCTTTAACTAAAATCTATCTCTGTAGGGATCCTTTCATAATGTTGTCAGACACTTGCCTATCAGCCACTTTTAAAAAACTAAGTTACCCTTTAAGTACATGTTCTTCGTCACATTCCTGGGTGAAGCGTAGCACAGCGCTGTCTTTTTGTGTCTTTTGTGCCTCCGAGCAACCAAACGTTATTCAGAATAACAGACAGAGAGAGATGTGGTCATCATCTGTGGATTAACACGTGATGTCAGCAGCAGCAGGAGGATTAAAAGCTCTTATATAAGAAGATTAACCGCCAGCTCACGCTTATCATTTCATCCTCTGGTTTTTACAGTTTATTCATTTTCATTTGTAAAGGGAAATTAAAGAGAGTGTGGGTGTGTTTGTGTGTCTGTGTGTGTCTGTGTGTGTGTGTATGTGTGTGTGTGTGTGTGTGTGTGTGTCTGTGTGTGTGTGTGTGTGTGTGTGTGCGTGTGTGTGTATGTCTGTGTGTGTGTGTGTGTGCGTGTGTGTGTGTGTGTGTGTGTGTGTGTGTGTGTGTGTGTGTGTGTGTGTGTGTCTGTGTGTGTGCGTGTGTGTGTGTGTGTGTCTGTGTGTGTGTGTGTGTGTGTGTGGATCAGAACTGTCGTTACCACATGACACCCTTAAATAAATTAAAACATGTGTGCAATAAATGTTGATATCTATTTATCTAAAATAAATAGTTATCTCATCAGCTTCATGTTTCCTCTCTGACAGGAAGCTGCAAACTAACAACTTGCATCACGTCAACCTCAGAAAGTATTGCAGGCTGCCAAACTCTTTTCTTCCTGTCAAACATTTTCTTCAACTTAACCCTTTAAACTCCTGATCCCAGCCGTACTAACAGAGGCTAGTAACACAGACTGTTCACACAAATTGCAGAAATCAGGATAATATCTTGGTAGTAAAATCTTCTAGTCTGTGCCTAAAAACTCTGAGACATGATGACAGATGGTCTTTAGATGTAAGATGGTGTGTGATCAGTGCTTGAAGTGAAAAAAAAAGGTGCCGGTACTCTCTTGCATTGGCAAATCATTATAACATTTGAGATTTCTACATTGAAAAACAAAACTTGGAGATATTGCTGGTACAACAACAATGTATTGTTATTTATTAACAACATAAATGTATGTATTTATTTAAACAAGTATACTTGTGGGGTCCCGACAGCTTTGTGGGCCCAAAATGCTGGACCCCACAAGGTTAAAGGTCTGTTTGAGGGTTAAGACTTGGCTTTAGGATTAGGGTTAGAATTAGGTTATAGCTAGGGTGAGGGTAACGGTTACCGTCACACACACACAGGTTTGTGGCACTATCTTTGTGGGGACCCATCATTGACATAATGCATTCCCTAGCCCCTTACCCTAACCTTAACCATCACAACTAAATGCCTAACCTTAACCCTTACCCTCACCCTAACCATAACCTAATTCTAACCCTAATCCTAAAACCAAGTCTTAACCCTCAAACAGCCCTTTAACCTTGTGGGGTCCAGCATTTTGGCCCCACAAAGCTGTCGGGACCCCACGAATATAGTTAAACATGCCCACACACACACACACACATAGTGCGTTAGAGAGTATAAGTGGTGAGCTTCTTTCA
>NC_050194.1:5495441-5506721 GCF_008315115.2 Sander lucioperca | reverse complement strand
TTGAAAGGCCTTATCCATGTGGGGGGTTACCAGTATCAGCCGATGGTCCGTTAGGCCTTTCCAGTTGACTTTTAGGGTTGCTACTGTGAATGCCAGATTGTCAATAAACATTTAGACTAAACATTCCCCTGTCCTGAATATGAAATTCAAGACTTTATGAAGACGGTACCTTGGTTGTCAACATATACTAATAAAAATGTACAGAAAAAAAAATAATCTGCAGTGATGTAACAGCAAATTCTTCTTTAATTATAATCTCTGTATCCTTAACTGGTATAGATAAGGCATCTTTGAGGGCTGTCAAATATACAGCATTGTACCGAGCTTGCCTTAAGTAAAGGCACACAACCAACTTCACTTCAATTCATTTTATTTAATAGTACAACTCATAACAGATTTTATCTCGGACACTTTACAGATAGAGTAGTCTAGTTATATTTCCAAAGCCCCAACAATTACCGTAATTCCTTTAAAGAGCAAGCCATAGCATTGCTATGGCGACAGTGGCGGGAAAACCTCCCTTTTAGGATACACCTCGTCAGAACCCCGACTCTAAGAGGCGGTGTCGTGATGGGGCCGGTTGGGGTGATATGAAGTGGCAGTCCTACTACGATAATGAAACATTGACTACAAAGTAGTCCGTTGTAGTTCATGTCAAGCAGTGCCGGAGGTTTTGCGGGATGTACCTTGGCACAAAGCCGAGCCATGGGGGAGCATTGACCGCAGCAGGAATCTGCATGACGCGACCGGACATGCCGCATAGCTCTGCGAACAAAAACATAAGGACTTCCGTGGGTAACTTCCGCCGTAACTAGGTTAGTAACATGTCTTTTCTTGGTGGACAAGGGTGCACACAAAAGG
Source organism: Sander lucioperca (assembly GCF_008315115.2). Lineage (NCBI taxonomy): Eukaryota > Metazoa > Chordata > Actinopteri > Perciformes > Percidae > Sander > Sander lucioperca. Next base: position 5,505,860 of record NC_050194.1, on the reverse strand, counting down.
AAACATGAAACAGAGATGAGAGCGCACTCATGTGTCATGGAGAAGGCACTTCCCGCAGTCTGAGAATTATAATAGCATACACTTTGGCTCCAGAAAGCATGTGTGCGAATTATGAAACTTAACATCGCTGGTGATGGAGTCACCATAATCTGTGGTTGGGGGGGGGGAAGCCGCTACAAGGGGTGTTTGGGTTGTGGATGGCCGGATGACCTTCGCCAACAATGTCATTGTCTTACATATTGACGATGGTAACAGAATACAGATTGCTTACCGGTCTGTTGCTGAGATTGTTTTTTGGTACCCTTGTGTCATTAGTGGCCATCCAGTCAGTGTAGGCCACCGTCGTCTGGCTACCCTTCTCTTACAAGCTTTTAAGGCCGTGATGGCATCGGGTCCTCTTCTTTGACTGGCTGGTCAGTCTCTTGAAGCTTGATGAGCCCAGCGAACCACATCGCCGCTACTATTTCCGCTTCTGACAGGGGCACTGAAACGTTTGTAGAGCTGAGGGCCTGAGGCGATGGATCCCTCTCTAGTCTTGATAACTTAGCGTGAGGCTGAAATGCTTACACATTTAAAAATGTTCTTTGGTTTTTAAAACACTTCATAATACAATAGAAACTAGGCTATAGAGCCTATGGTTAGGAGAGTGCCCTGCAGCTGCCGACTTCCTCTTTCCCCGCCGAGCTGTCGCTTGTGTATGACTTCTACTTTGTGATGCGTTGAGGTGTTTTTCTACTGTAGTGCAGTCTCCAATACCGGATCCTTCCTATCCAGTAAAACAACATTTTTTCCAACATTTTTTTTTGGTCCTAAACGCCTTTTCACACATTCTTTTAATAGATAACTATTGTGTTGTGCCCAAAAGTATTTTATGGTTTTCCAAGTCTCTTCCATTGTCCCCTTGAGTCTGAGTTTTTTCATTTAAGCATCTTTGCCAGTCTACTTTTTTCCAGGAGCTTCTTTCCTTCAGGAAGTCCTTGAAATGGTGTTTCCACTCTTTTTCTCTCAACTGTGACCAGGGCCTTCTTGGTTTCTCTATACATAAAACAAAAGACGAGCACGTGAATAATTGATGATCAATGACAACCATTTTAGTCAACCCATTTCAAGAGTTTCTCCCATTTATCTCCATTGTTTAGTTCATTTGAAACTCACGCCTTTTTACTTGATTTTTTTATGACCCCAGTTTCTTCTTCTGTGAGGTGGCAGCGGTGATCTGAATGTCCACCCTCTGAGTGCCTGAAACCACATGCAGCAATGCAGTTACACATTCATAGTGATTGAGAAGCAAGCATGCGGCAGGAGGACAGATGTTGTCTGCCATTAAAACCCTACATGCGAAGAGAAATCTGCCCTTGCGTGACTTGGTGTTGCAGTCTGCTCAGATTGGACTTCACTCTGCACCCTGAGTCGCTCAGTCCTGCTGCACGCACACATGTTTGTAAAATGAATACTTCAAAGCGAAAAGGTAGTTTTTTCTCCATTTGAGTTAAAGGTATTTAAAAACAGTAGAGGGTTCTTTACATCATTTTCTTACATGATGTGGGTGTTATTTTCTCCGAGATTTTCCTTTGATTTGCCTATTCCATCTTGCCGGGCAAATAGAAGTTTGCTCCACTTTGCCCTTTGGAGGTTTTTCAGGGATGCTGTCAACCCCTGTGGACCTCTATATTATGTCCCATGAAACTTGCCAGCTGGTCTAGTTCATTCGTTTTGCAGGTTTGGAGCTGTGAAACCGTGGCAACATTTTTTCTTTAATTTTGTGGATGTGATGTTTTTCTGGTCTTTGGCGCCACAGAGGGCTTTGCATATGCTTTAAAACTGTCACATCCGCCTCGAATTGTTCTCCTGTGATCCATAACACGGACAGGCCAAAAATGTCGGGATTGTTTGGGGTAATCCCAACCTCTCCCTTTGTTTTAATCAGGATTCCACAGACTTCTTTATTACTTTGTTGGGAACAGCCTGGTACTTTCCGGCCCCTTTTGCCCCGTCCTCTAACCCTGGTGATTTGCGACATAACTTTTTTTCAACAGTTTGACAGACTCTCCTATGTCATCCTGCCAACTCTGTTTTTTCTCTCAGAATGTGTTTCACTTCCAATTCTAGAAACTTCTCCTTCACGCGACGATTGAATAAAATCAGCTGTGTCAGTGTGAACTTTAGACAGCTTCACTCCCTGAGTTTTTTTTTCAGGTTTGTCAAGAGAGCTTTTTGGTTGACTTTTTCAAGGTGTTTAAATGATCCTGGATCTTCTTTGTGGTCCTCTGATAAGGCAGAGTTGGGGGCTGTTCCATTTTTTTTTATACAGTGTTTTCAGTGCATTGATGACACATGTGTGTCCATTCCCGTTCGAGTAATTTAATGAATAGCCTGCCTCTTCCTTTAAGACAATGTCCTCTTGACGTAGAGCTATCTCTGCTTGCAAATATATGACACCTTAACAAGGGAAATGGGCGCAATTTGAGTGCGTTTGAGGGAACTAAGAATCGGTTTGGTTGAGTGAATCAAACCAGTCTCTGTTTACAGCCTCAAGTACTGTGTTGAACTTCCCTGGTTGATCAATTCCTTCAAAGACCCCAAAATGTGTCTTTGTCGATTTTCCTTGCCACAATCAGAACCTTGCCAGTTCTCCTCATCTTATTCCTGATGTCGCCGTCTGACTGATGTCGTCCACCCTCCATTTTTGAGGACCAGTCTCGCTCCCATTGAAGTGATAATCATGTGTCAGACTTCACTACTTGAGCTACAGTTTCTCTGTCATGTCCTTCACGAACTTTCTTAATCCACGGAAAATGTATTGTTCCGGGGGGCAGCACATCAAGGAAATCTTGGCCTGAAACCCTTCTTTTTACTGGTCCTCGCTTTTTGACTTTTTGTTTGCACGCTTTTGATGCCTCCAGAGGTCGTTTTGACAATACATACAAAGCAAACCTGCAGGCAGATAGATCTTTTGCGGTTGAGGAAAGTTGCCTTTCTTTTTGGTATGATTTGTCCTTTCCCAGAGGACGGACAGAACAGTTATGGTGGTAGTTTCCATGTTCTTATTTGCTGAAACGCCAGATTTTGCTTGTTTGTTCTTTTTTCATTGAATTGCCTTACACTTCAATTTTGGCAGAATGCTTCTGCTTCGGATGGTCTTGGATTTTGCATAAGGCTTCTCCCACAGTAAAGGCGCGTATTCTTCTTGGCATGATTCTCTTGATGTTTCTGAGTTTAGGACATTTTCACTTTATCTTGTCTGCCTTGCTGTTTTTGAAGGTGGGTTTTTCCTTGGATTCTTTCCTTTCTGCTGCTACGTCTGCCTGTGTTTTTCTCTTTTTCATCATCGACATGTCCAGGAAAGGGAAGTTTGATGCTCAGTGTCTGAAATAAAGAAACACAACCTCATTTTAATTGCAAATAAAGTGAATACATTTCTACCTAGTAGAGTTTACTTTTGCTTACAGTTATCGTGCTTTTCACCACCTCTGTTTATGTCTAAACCCTAAGTTACCTTCAACACAAAGAGGATTCCTCTTCAGTGGGAGATGATTCGCTTCGCGTGTGGTCCTCTTCTTCTTCTTCTCACATCATCTGAACATGCCCGGTAAAGGGATGTTCTTCTTAGTGGTCTGAAATAAATAAACCTAACCTGGTTATTAATTTGCAGAATAAAGTGAATATATTTTCTACCTAATTACTTTTTGCTTACAGTTATCGTAGGCATGTTTCACCACACCGCGGGTGATGTAATCAACCCTATAATGAACCAGTTCACACACAAAGCGATGATCCGCGTGCAGTGGGAGCGTGAGTCGGCTCTGCTGCGTGTTCGTCTGCATCTGCTCGCAGCATCCATGTCAGCTGGTGTTGGGACAGCAAGTTGCTGTAAGAGGGGTTGCTGTGCCTGTAACACACAACAAAGAGAAAAACAGTGCAGCAAGTACACACCCAAGTGCTTGATTTGCAGGCATTTTTTGACATCGTGGTCACTGTTTTATGTGGTGCTGCAATGGCCTCATTCAAAACTATGTATCACCATTTAATGTCGTTCAATTCTGTGCTATTCCAGATATCCTTTACAGTAGGTCACAGCAGTGGCACATACTAGACACTGGACACTAGGTGGCATATGGATATCAGATCTGTAATATACTAACTAGTTCATGGAATGCCATAATGGTCACCCTTATCATGCCCCATGGCACGACAAGATATTCTCTTGAATTAGATATAGGTAGCGATTCCTCGGGCATTGTTAATAGATGTGTATGTGAGATGCACATAGTGAGCATACTTACTTTAGTCTATTCAGCATTGCCAGATATGCTGGCGGGTCAGTATGAGTCAGCTGCATGATGTGAGAAACCATGTAAATATATTAGATACCATGTCATCAGTGACCTAGAGGGATTGAGATATAACACTTTCCATCCTACAACTTGTATATTGAACTTGAAGATAATATGTCACCTCACGAGTTGTGATCTTGGCACTAACAGTGAGAGAAACGCACGGGCATTCTCGCAATGTGGGACGGTTCCTCAAAAGATCTACTCGCATCATGCTGGTATAATAGCGAGTTTGATGTCGTCCATCTGTCTTCTCACATTGAGAGATGCAGTTGCCTGTTCGCTATTTTGAGATAGCCCAACTGATCAGTGGAGTATGGCGTCATACTTGGATAGGGATGTGCCCATCGGTCAGATGTATGCACCAAGCACCCACTACCTAAAATGTACATGGATCATTAAATAATTCACTCACAGTCACTAAAAATCTAATTGTTGGAACCCCTGTTCTTACCGAACTAGCAAAACTGTACAGAATCAAAAAATATTTGAGAAATTTAACACTCAGAGTAGTAATGTACTAAAATACAATATAATGTACATTTAAATCAACACTTTCAGCTCAACTTACGTGGATATCGATTCTTTCTGTACTTGTATGTTAGGCCTCCAACATCCTCATAACTGGACAGAAAAAGATCCAGCCATTTGAGAAAACAAGTGGTTTGTGCAAAATCCCATTTTCTGCTTGCTCCAACGTCGGCGATGTACAGTTTATGTTCATATCTGTAAATAAGTCAAAATGCTGTCTTAATCATACATATCCATTACACAACATCCACACAATTACATGAACACTATAAAATGCATATTACAGGCTGTTTCATGCATAGTTTCTTACCAACAAAATGTTTCAGGCTTCAGGTCTCTAGCAAATCCCATGAGTGAAGTTCCTTAGTCCCAGCACATAACTCATGGCATATACCCAGCTCGGTGGCGCAGTCAAGCTTTGTCTCTCAGAAATCCTTGTTTTCAATCAGTTCGCTCAGACTGTATTCACAGAGAGGGGTGACGAAATAGGCAAAGTAGTGTCTTCCACACACGCAAGTGGTTGCAAAAGATGCTCTGCTTGTAAGTTGAACTGTCTGAACACAAGTATGAGCCATTTCCAACTCTTTTTGGAATATGCTTGGCACCTCGTTTCACTGCCACGAGGCAGTTGTGAAAAAGTCCTGGAAATCTCTGCGCATTGCATCCAGTTGCGATCTTCATGTTTATGTTGAAAACAAGGTCATCAATCTTCATAATGCCAGTTTGCAGTCAAATTTTCAAATGACTTCTTCCATCGTGATTCCTTAAATGCAAACAATCTATTAGATTATATACGTAAATACAAATGAACATACAAAACATGAGGAGTTAAAAAACTGGGAAAAACACTATAGTGATCAGATAAAAGAGAAGAACACCCCATATATATTTACCTTTTTTTCCATGTTTGTCGCAAGAGAAACCAGTGGTATTCTAAAACATGACATTTACAACTGAAATTAATTATTCAACTTTACCATAGACTGTATTTAAATAAAAGGTTCCATTGATATATTAATTCCACAGTGAAACCTGCTGATGGTTAGATTAGTAATGCCCATAACCCTTTGTAGTGTACAGCGGCATGCCTAACATCCTTTCTCTCTGTTTCTATTGTTTATTGTATTTTATGATTGTTTGCCACGTACGGGTAAACACTTTTTCTTCAAGGTGACTTTACATTCTTACATTCTCTCTACCTACTTCATCCCCACCCTTAGTTTATGCACCACCATATCAGTGCCACTCTACTTTTGATTTTAACAATACCTTTAAAGATAGCTGTTTTGCAAAGCATATTTACAATATTGGTTGATGAAAAGTCCTTACTACTCTTATGAAATCCCTGAGATTAGATTTCATGTACACAAAATGTGAAAATATAAATATACATACATTCGCCATGGACATTAGGGTCTCCGTATCGTACAAAATTTCTTCGCCTGCTTTATTTTTGTGATTGCAATGCACACAGATGTGGCTTTTCTGTTCTCCATTATCTGTTGTCACATAAGCACAGCACAAATCAGAATTATAATCAGTTATTCTATTTCACATTAGTAATGTAAATCAACATAGTTTCAGCAATATATGTATGTGTGTGATTAAAACAATAATGAAAAAAATGCTGGCAGAAGTGACTTTTGACTGTTACTTACTATTTTAATTTTGCTATTCGGCTTTATATGGTCCATCATTTATGAATCGTCCAGTCTTGCTGTAGTCTTACTGCCATCAACACTGCATACAAAAATAGGAAATACATTTTACAGTTTAGAAATATTATTAAACACAGTTAAATTATAGTAAGAACATTCATTCAACGGTTCTTACCAGAAAGTCTGTTCCTGAAAGGAGTAGAAATAAAGAAATGCGGCATCTTTCTCTGAGTACTCTTTGAACAGGGCCTCTCCTTCCAAGCCAGTGATATGTCTTCCAACATACTCAAGCAAGAAATCTCCCTGCTCATGTTTATGGCGGCGATTACTCCATGACCTGAAAATAGATCATGAAACTGAATAAGTCAATTATATTTATTTATTAATTACATTAACATAACAACTGCAACTGTCACCACAATGAGCAACAAAACTATCTCAACAATTATAGCACTGATGATGATGATATGCATTGTCACTTTAAGGGTTTACAGAAAGTGAAAATGCTTAATATATAATTGCACATAACTCAATCTGTCCTGCTTAAAATGACTTTCCTGCTGTTAGTTCAAATGAGAAGATTAGTACCAAATACCAAAAACCTTGTGCCTGCATGTAGTATTGAAAAGAGAATTGTATATTGTAATGTATTAACATACCTTTCTCCTCATTGATGAGTTTTTTCTGAAATATGTCTTTATCTTTCCCAGAAGCAATGAAGTGCAAGGCGTCCTTTTCAGGGCAAACCCTTTTTGGTCTCATTTTTCTGTGAAATATTTAAGGGGAAAACACGATTAACTATATGACCTATAACAAGACAATGTAAAGTGATAGTTTATACAGTAAGTGATGAAAGGCATGATAACTTGAATGACTTTATAAAAGGATATTCAGCTATCAGTATTTTTACAACATAGTTTTACCAACAGACTGACTTGATTTATCCATGCAAGAAGAATTTGTAAAAATTTGGAACTTACCTCTCACTTTATCTGCACAGTTTTTTTTAAAGGAAGAGGTGAAATGCGCCTGATCCGTAGGTACAAAATAGGTGGAAGATTGTTGTAGATGAAGTGGAAAAGAGCAATGAAACAAGTAGAACAATCTCAAGGTGTTGTCCTCCAAACCCCTTGCAAAGTGGTCAACGAAAGCCAAGGTAGAAAAGAACCTTGAACAGGCTAGAATATATATACAATCCTGGCCGAGATGTTTCTTTTCATTGGTTGGCAAATGCATGACCCGCCATACTTTGCCTCTGATTGGCTTACCCATGGTACCCCACCAGCTAACTGGACAGTGATTTTACTAAGTGCTTACAGCTATTGTTGTGGAAAAAGGGTGAGCCCAGGTACATCTGGCTTAACATATGTTAATCACAGTTCAATAACATGAATGGTGATTCAATGCAGGTGACCCAGACAGATATCCTTCTTCATTTCACTAAGGTTTACAAGCAGTGGAATTCTCACTTAGGAAAAATGAAGAAAGAAAAATAGGTGTTTAAGTTTAAGATGTCTGACATGTACAACAACCCTTTCGTTCCTACTAATGTCCAAATGTTTAACCTGAAACCCTTTGGTCACTGTGTTCGATCAAATAAATGAGGAATTATATTCATAGCTCTAATTTAGTTCTAGCTGAGTAGTAATTCAAAAGGGCTGGCTTTGAACAAAGGTTGTGGTAGAAACAGAAAGGTACCAGTCGAAATTTACACTTTAACTCAAGACATGCAGTTACAACTCATGCATTAACATAGACACAATGATTTATTTTGTAAGTATTATGCTTGTGAGTAGTCAAATAATATGGTCAAACATTATGGAATAACCAGTGTACGCTCTTTTGAAATAGAATATTTGCATTTTTAAATACATTCTCCATCTAAATAGTGACATTTTGTTTGCAATTACTTTCTTATTACTTTTTTGTTGCAGCTGGGTATGTGTCTGGCCAATCAGATAAAGATAGATGAACAACCAATTAATAAGGAAGTGGGCAGTTGGGTAAGATTAGATCTGGAGTCGACTTCTTTCACTCTGTTCCATTCTGTCCATTTCCTACTGCAGGTAGGGTCAATTAGTCAGACATACAGAGCCCACTGAGAGCAAAAAGCTCTACTGCTTTAAAGACCATGTCACACACAATCAACTTAAAGAAGTCAAAGGTCAAAGTGAACTTATTATCCCGCAAGGGGAAATTCATGTGGTTTTAAAATAATTCAATGATATTTTAAAAGGCGTTTAACACAAACAATTTTTATGTGGTGTACTAAATGACACACACATGCAATTATTTTGCCATATCTGAGTGTCAGTCTTCTTTGACTAGAACATCTTGGCTATGAGATGTGTAGAAAGTGAAAAGCCCTAACTACCTCCCTCAGCTACAGAAAACCCCTCACAGACATTTCATGACCAGATCTAGTGGCGCATATTCACACCTCCCCTCCAAGTCACTCACATCTTAGCAGCACTTTTTGCTGCCACTGTGCACAACAGAGAAGAAGAAGAGTGAGAGTCTATGTTGACCAGTGGTGAAATGCATTTTATTTTGGAATACAAAAGTCCTGAATTCAAAATGTTACTGACTGGTACAGAAGTTTTATCATCACAATGCACTTTAAGTATCAAAAGTTTGAGTTGTCTACTGATTATGCAGAATGGCTCCTTTTAAAGGGTTATATTTTAAAAAATATAAGAGAATGTGTTTTTTTATCACAATGCACCAATGAGCATTGTAATGCTATGTTCATTAATGTGGAGCCAGTTTTATAAAATCTGTATGCTACTGAGTAGGTTAATAGTAAAGCCCTGGGGCCTGTTTCACAAAACCAAGATAAGGGATTATGCTGCTGCTCACTCTGTGTAAAGTATGAACAATGCGTATATCTCCATTTTAGCATCAATAAATCTGTGGTGGTAAAAGCTAAAATTGAGTTATAACCACTTAATAATGTTATTTAGTACACAACAAAAAAAGCTGGTGTATGCATAGGTAATATTTCCAGTGAGTATTCCACTGCTTGTAAACCTTAGTGAAATGAAGAAGCATATCTGTCTGGTCCACCTGCATTGAATCACCATTCATGTTATTCAACTGTGATTAACATATGTAAAGCCAGATATACCTGGGCTCCCAGCCTTTTTCCACAACAATAGCTGTAAGCACTTTGAGATGGTCTGATGATCTTTTCACATAGTTATGAGGGGACTGCACATTTGTGTTTCAATAGTCCCATCTTTATTTGAACAACAATACACACACCTCTAAAAACAGAACAAATTGTCCCCACTTGGACTGTAATGAATGACGTAAGTCCCCTGTTGACTAGTGTGCAGAGACACTCACACTCCTGCATGTCATTAGTTCAGTAACAGACTGTCTGGTAAAGTACTGATCTTCCTCTGCAGAGACAGAGCAAGAAACATTTACAAACAAGAAAAACCTTATGAAACCTTAACTAAATCTTATCTATCAAACTTGTCATATTACTCCTGACACTGATACTATCTTTTACTGAACTAATGTACAGTATGGACTCATGCAGGAGTGTTAGTGTCTCAGCACACTAGTCAACAGGGGACTTCTTTCATTTAATAGAGTCCAAGTGGGGACTAACCCTAACCATAACCCTTTTTTCAACTGTCCGACATACTTACACATTAGTATGTAATTCCCAATCAAAGTTATTAATGTTTCATTTGTTCTTTAATACGCTTATCTATAATATGTTAATATTATAATGTTCATACTTCATGAATGATGGATTCCCCATTTCTAAAGTATTATATCAATTACAAAGCAGGGATTTAGAAGCTGTCAAGGGTTACAAGAATTATTATCATTATTTGGTTGAGATTATCTTTTTTATCAGTATTATGAATTGTGCTTATTTC